>NC_016090.4:33999146-34299146 GCF_000004515.6 Glycine max
AAAAAGAGGCCGCAAGGTTTCCTCGCAACAAGCTGGTCCATCTCGCCAGTACCAATGGCGGTTTAGGCTGAGTCATGCCCCCTGTCCCGCTATTAACAATGACGGCATCCCCTTCCCGCCATTGCCTCTGGCAGTTCCAAGCTTCACGCCATTGTTAATGGCGGCACCCACGTACAGAAGAGATCCCCTTTGCAATTTGTTTTAAAAGAGACCCTGTTTCGTAAAATGTTTTTAAAAGAAGCCCCCCACGTAAATTTGCCTCCACCCGTGAGTGACACATTACAAAAGAAGATCCACTTCAGTGTTTTTTCACTAAAAGTAAATTTTTCTCTCATGAAAAAAGATCACCTTTAAAAATCAGGTGTCACTTGAATTATATTACATTTATTTCATATAACAATATTTGATGACAATGACTAAAAAGAAATAAAAATTATAAGTATAGGAATAAAATAGAATATTTTAAATTATAGAGATTAACAAAATTGTTATAACTATATGAATTAAATGAATAATTAAATCTATTATAAAAATATAATTTGCCTTAAATTAATTAATGTGAACCAAATATTATTCTACTTTGAATGGTTCATGTAAATCCCTTTGCACTCATCCATACTCTGTCCACAACGTGCCCACCACTTTCATTCTAGGCTACAAAAAAGGACATTTCATACCGTACAAATATATGGAAGGAGGATGGGTGGTAGGGCATAGATGCTCACTAATTTATCTTATAGAAGTGACCATTAGAGATTTGGCACGTAACCATTATTAGTATTGCAATTAATTTGACCGTCAGGGTTAGGCCTATACATGTGATATTCAACCTTGTTGTAGCATGAGAACATCACTAAGATATAAAAGATGGGATTTGACTTATATCTTCGATACAAGATTGAAATATGCATATGAATAATGATCATAAAGAAAGTTTAGGGTACTAATAGTACCACTAAATCCACTTTATATTATTTTTGGCCATTAATTACTCTCATGTTTATTTATATCATAAATTATTTAACATTTGAACAGGCAAAAAAAAGATCTTTTAAAATTGTAAGTAATAAATAAATGAAAATATATTTATATGATATTTTGTTATATATATTATCATTTTTAGATGTCTATTGTTTTATTTAAATATATTTTATTAAAGATCGTCTTTCCTTTTTAACTTGTTAATTAAAATACTAATTTGTAGAAATTTCTAAATAAATTCAATTAGACAAGACGATAATTGATAATAAAAAAAGACAATAAAAAAATTAGTGTGGTAATAGACTTATAGACACTCTTATGTTGTCCATGATACAATAAAAAAATATTCCAAAATAATTCTTTCCAATTTCATTTTTTATACCGACAATTCATTTTCATTATATATAGTTCTATCACCCACGCACTTATAGTTCTACCCATATAAGCTCACACTAGAATTAAAATATATAGCTTTCATGTTATTTGTGCAAAACGATCCAATACCCTGGAGTAAAGTCACACCACAAATCCACAATACAAAAAATTATACTAAAGCCAAATTTTACTACTTAAAGGAAGATCAAGCAAATAATTAAGTACCCGCCGGAGTTGAATTTTTACATCAATAAAATTTTGTTTTAATGAAAATTCTTATCTATAACAATATCAATAATTAACCAATTCAAAAGAAAAATAAAAATTTTCTGTATTTTAAAGAATTTTTATAATTAAAAAATATGGACAAATAGATACTTGAGTGTTTGTCTTTCTGCTGGTAATAATAATAATAAACAACAAAAATTAAAAATTAACTTTGATCATGTTTGTATTTTTTTCAATTTTAATTTTATTCATGTGATTTTTTTTGTTAATTTTTAGTTGGTAAATTTGTGTTTTTTAATTTTAATTCCTTTAAGTTTTTAATTTTATTATTTTTAGTCATCCGTAAGTTTATGCTTATAATGATCAATATTAGGAAAAAACACAAAGTTAAAGGGAGAAATTTTTTAAAAAATATAAACTTATAAAAATTAAAAATGAACCAAAAAAATTACAAGGGACAAAATTTTAAAAAATTAAATTTATAGGAACTAAAATAAATAAATAAAAACGTACAGAAAACAAAATTAAAAAAATATAAACTTACAATAAATTAAAAATATATTTAAACCTTAAATAAACCCTTCTAATAGTTGATTGTAAATGATACTTTTAACCATACTATTTTTTATTACTTTTCACATTAAATTATTTTTTATCAGCTAAAAACATTAAATTAATGTTAATATTCGATATTGAGTACATTATCATTAATAAAAGCAGAAATTAACTTTAGGAGAAAACACGTGACTAGAGCAATACTAAAGATCCCAAAAGAAAAGTAGAGATGGCAAAAGAAATTGGAAAGGGATCGATGCACATAAAGTTAGAATTATCATTATTTTCTTATAAATAATGCCGACAAAGAATGCAATTAATCAAAGAGAAAATAAGAAAGCCCGCCATACGTCATGGGTCCCATCCGTGCGTTGCAAGGACAAGCATTTTCGCATAAAGTTGGCGACATTGGATGTACGATTTCATCGGTTCATCCTAAGCTAAAAAGTATATATATATATATATATATATATATATATATATATATATATATATATATATATATATATATATATATATATATATATATATATATATATATATAATGAATAAGAGAGATTGTGTAACAAAAATTAAAATTAGTATCTCATAAAATAACTCTAACTAAAAGAAGTAAAAAAAATATCATAGTAATAATATAACTGTAAATTAATATATTCAGTTCACTGATTATATTGTGTTTGATTTAAATGATTAGTTAGCATGAGACTCTTAATATTGTTATCCCATTTAAGTATCGATGTTCATGACGATGTCAGTTTATTGATACTGATCCGGTGGTAATTTTTTTCCTTGATGTTTTACTCATATATTAGTATTCAATTTACACCTTAATTTAGCCTATAAGTAACATCTTTCGTGATCGGGCTCTCAATATCAATTGTTAGAACTCAATCTAATTAAAAGACTAATTTATTAGGTGGAAGTGGAAGAGTGTCAAAGCTAATATGAAAATAAAATAAAAAAAATCATAATATAAATGAGTCTCCCACAATTTTATTTTATTTTCTACTTTTCTCCTTTTTTTCTCAATCAAACACAGTCTTGGTGCGTAATCACAATGCAATATCCACGCCTCAATATTGGGATACAACCCTTATATTCCCAGCACCACTTCTCTTGGTTGTTGCAGTTAACTTATAGCCATCTTTTCCTTTATAGGGTGGGGGACAGAATGAGACTTCAAACGTCATCATGATCCCAATATAATAAGTAAACTAACATTAACCAGCAAGTGAAATCAAATCAAACGTTAAGAGACCCAAAAAAGGAAGATACGCATGATGTTCGGATTGACCTAGATGTACTACTTCCAATTCCATTATGCAAAACCACTTGAGGAAAAAAAAAACATCACATTGATAAAATTAAAAGGAACGAAAATTAAAGACACAAAATCAATATATCATGAATGCCTAACAAGAAATTTGTGGAGAAGGGATCAGCCGAAGAGCGTAGGATATAATAGCACTAGGTCATGAAGAAACTTTTCTATGCTAGGTTACGAAGAACAATAAAAATAAGATGAAAATAAAATTATAAATAGGGCTCAATATTAAGATTTAAAGAATAATAAGGTAGAACATAAATAAGATTTTAAAGACTAAAAATATGAGATGTAAGATAAAAATTTAAAAGAATAAATTTGGTAAAAAAATATATATAAAAAGGTTGATAGGGGTGTACTTAAACAAATGGAGATGTAAATAGCAAGTGCCTTGTATAAATTTACAGCCCTTTTTTGGTTAGGCCCAAACCATCCTGAATTTTAATTGACTCGAAGTGTTAGCCCGTGTTGGGTTAGGCCAACCCGTTGACCTGATTTTTATTATTATTTATTTTCTTAATTGATAAAATAATAAATTTAGTACTACTTGTTAATAACGTTAATTTTAAGGTTAATATTTTATACACATTGGTTTTGTTTTAATTTCTAGTATTTGTTTTATTTTTTGATAATTTTATTTATTTTTATTATTATGTATTAAACCTAGCTCTTTTATGGTACAAATGACAACCATTACTATTTTATTTTTAAAAAATATTTAATTAACTTATTACATAAAGGTGAATTTATTTTGATAAATTTTATTTTTTATATTTAAAAAATAGGTAACTCACAAGCCAGTCTGTTCGGCCTATAGCCCACCATGGACTAGGCATAGCTAGCAAAATCTCATGTTGTCATTAAATTGGGTAAGTCCAGTTCAAAAATGTATTAGCCCGTGATGGGTCCGAGATCCTAATTGACAATTCTACCAAGACAACTATTCTCTGCATCCTCCAAATCACTTCTTGCCTTTCTCACATTGTTTTTGAAATAATTATTTTGAAAGCAATTTAGGAGGTGCAAGAAGCAATTTTGAAAGTGCAAAAAAAAAAGAAGGTTAAATTAGTAATTTTATGATTCTAACTTTTTTAGTCCTAGTCTTTTTAGTCCTTATCATTTACATTTTAATTCTCTTTTAGTCTTAGTAGTTTTGAAAGTGATTTTTTTCCTATAGTTTTATGATTTTTACTTTTTTAGTCTCTATAGTTTTTAAAATACAGAGACTAAAAGAGAATTAAAATATAAATTATATGGACTAAAAAAAGATTACTTTCAAATTATTGGGACTAAAAATATAAGAATCATGAAACTATAAAGACTAGATGAGTAATTTAACCAAAAAAGAAAAACATTCCTCTGTCAAAGAAACAAGAGAAAGTTTATGTGCTTCATGCAAGTGTTTCTTTTGTGATAGACACTACTTGTAGCTTCTTTATCCCTTTTCCTTTGCTTCTTTTTGTGATCAGAGTTAATTGCTAATCAAACACTTTAATCTTTTCTTGTTTCAATTTTTATAAAATAAGTTTTTTAAGAATCTACTTATCCTTTTGATAGTTATAGTTCGACGTAAATTGACTCAATTGTGTAAAACGAAATATCAAAATAAAATGCACGTAAGTTCTCAAATATTATTTTTGCTCCAATATCTTGGTGTGTAAGTCAAATAAACATGACCATAAGTAAATGGTAAGATTATCCATTGTTTTTTTTATTATTACAACGTCACTGATCATGTTGTAGTATTATGGTTTTATTGTTATCTCTAAACTAAACTTCAACAATTTCTAAAGAAAATTATAAATAATAATGATAACTTTACATTATAATTTAAATTATTTATCATAAATTTAAAATTTAATTTTAATAAACAAAGACATTTAGTTATTGTAAATTTTAAATTTTAATTATATAAAATAAGTATTTTCAAAATTATTAAACTACAAATTTTAATATAAATTTATAACTCAAATTAATTTGATTTCACTCCGCCCCTTCAATTAAGCTAAGGCCCTGTTGAAGGTGATCATAAGTTTTTAAATTTAATTTAAAAAAAAAAAACATGTTCGATAAAATTGGAATTGAAATAATTCATAACTTAATTTCGAAACAGTTTTTTATTCATTATCAAAATTAAGAAAAAAAATTGTGAATTTGATTTTTAGTTTTAAAAAACACATACTTACCATTATCATCATACCACCACCAACACCATAATTCCACCACACATTCTCATTATCGTCATCACTATCGATGTCAAAGTCATCATTATCTCGCATTCATCGTTGTTGTTACTATTTCACCCCACCATCACAATTTTACCACTATTGTTGCCACTGTCACCAGTCCACCACACCTTGTCATTGTCACCTCCATAACAACCACCACCACATCGTTGTCGTTACCACCAATGTTGTCACTGCTTCCATCGTTGCTGTCACTGTCACCATTTTGTCTCCTCCATAGTTGTTGTCGTCATTGCTGCTACTATTCCACCATCACAACCATTGTCGATTATGCCACCATTGCTACTATTATCACCAATAACGTTACTGCCACTAGCCCACCATCACCACTAGTTGCCACCATCAACGTTGCTACCATCATTATGTTTCATTGTCACCACCACTAACATCACCATTATTATCACCTCAACTATCACTAGTATCTCTAGAAAAAGAAAAAAGGAAACTAAAAAATAGAAGAATATAGAATATAATAATGAATCGAAATCAAATAGAAAAAAAATATAAGATAAAAAGAAGTCTTTTTTTTTTCAAGCTCCATTTTTTGCTCTTCTTGTTTATGTGATATAACATAAACAAAGTAATTCTATTTTTCAACTGGGGAGAGAGATGGCTGAGTGGACTAAAGCGCCGAATTGCTAATCCGTTGTACAAATTTTTGTATTGAGAGTTCGAATCCCTCTCTTTCTGTTGATAATTTGATATTTTTTTGTTGAACTTCTTTATTTTCCTTGTTTGTTTGATTTTATCTCTATCGTTGTTGTTGCCGCTGACATCACCACCATTATCATTATTGTCACCACTACACAAAAACACTCTTAAACTAATTTTAATATAATATGAAACTTTAAAAAAATATTTTGAAACTAATCATATTTTAAAAATTAGTTTATATTTTTTAAAAACAAATTAAAAAGTTATTGTTATTTTTAAGGATAAATGGTCATTTTCGTCCCTATAAGTATAGGTACTAACATATTCATTTCTGAAAGATGAAAAATTAAGATTTAGTCCTTGAAAATATAAAAAGTATGACAAATTCATTTCTTCATAAATATTATAGATTAGCATATGTGGTACATCAAAACCAAAAAATATTTGTTTATATGACCTTGATCAAAATGTTGATGAACTAATTTCTCAATTTCAGTTTTTATTTTCATTCTCATTCTCATTTTCCTTCAATTCGAACAGGTAGATCACCTTGAAAGAATATTTTTGACAACCTTTCCCTTTTTTCTTTCCTTATTTTTCATTTTCCTTTTTATACAAATCTACAAATTCCACGATTCCATCGTTTAGAGATGAATTCATTAGTTCACTATATTTTGAAATAAAAATAATTATTTATCCTAATTTTTTTTAAAATTTCAAATCTACCCCCCAACACAACCTTGGGGAAGTCTTTCATTCTAGCTGAGAAGCAGCAAAACGTTGAAAAAGCCTAAACCCCAGTTGCTGGAGGATGTAGCAGCTTACTAAAGAAGTAATTGTAACCATGGGCAAAATCCCTCCTTCATTCCGCTCCGCTATAGCAAACCCCAACTCTTCACTCTTCCGTCCCCAACCCCCTCACTTCCCAAACAAACAACAACAACCTCGAAAACCAAAACCCTCTAAACAACAACAAAACCCTTCTTCTTCATCTCTTCCTCTCTTCAAATCCCCAAACCTCCAAGACGCCAAAAAACTCTTCAACTCCGACCCCCGCTTCCCCAACTCCCTCCTCCACTCCTACGCTAAACTCGCCCAAACTCCTTCCGACTCCGTCAATTTCTTCAACCACATCACCAAAACCCTATCTTCTTTCTCCCCCGATCGCTCCACTTTCCACATCCTCCTCTCCCATTCCTCCAATTCCCTCTCCCCAATCCACCAAACCCTAAATTTAATGCTCGCCGCCGGGATCACCCCCGACACCACCACCGCGGACGTCGCGGTCCGCTCCCTCTGCTCGGCCGCCCGCCTTGACCTCGCCGTTGAACTGATCAAAGAATTCGCCTCCAAACACTGCCCACCTGACACCTACACCTTCAACTTCCTCGTCAAGCACCTCTGTAAGTCCCGCACCGTAGCCACTGTCTATGATTTCATCGACGAAATGCGCGAAAAATTCGACATAAAACCCGATCTATTCACTTAGACGATTCTCATTGACAATGTGTGCAATGGGAAGAACCTGAACCTGAGGGAGGCAATGAGGCTGGTGAGTGTGCTTCATGAGGAAGGGTTTAAGCCTGATTGCTTTGTTTACAACACCATTATGAAAGGGTATTGTCTGTTGAGTAGAGGGAGTGAGGTGATCGAGGTTTATAATAAGATGAAGGAGGAAGGTGTGGAGCCTGATCTTGTTACTTATAACACTTTGATTTTCGGGCTTTCGAAGTCGGGGAGGGTGACCGAGGCGAAGAAGCTGCTTCGTGTGATGGCGGAGAAAGGCTATTTTCCCGATGAGGTCACTTATACTTCGCTGATGAATGGGTTGTGCAGGAAGGGGGATGCGCTCGGGGCACTGGCGTTGTTGGGGGAGATGGAGGCCAAAGGGTGTAGTCCTAATGAGTGCACGTATAACACGCTGCTGCACGGCTTGTGTAAGGCGAGGTTGGTGGAGAAGGCAGTGGAGTTCTACGGGGTGATCAGGGCGGGTGGTCTGAAGCTTGATACGGCCTCTTATGGGACGTTTGTCAGGGCTCTGTGTAGGGAAGGGAGAATTGCCGAGAAGTATGAGGTGTTTGATTATGCAGTCGAGAGCGAGAGCTTGACGGACGCTGCTGCTTACTCTACATTGGAGAGCACTCTTAAGTGGCTCAGGAAGGCGAAAGAACAAGGGCTCACTGTTTAATTGGTATGCATTGTTGCTATTTTGCTTAAGGATTTTGTCAAATTTTGTTTTGTGCGAAGCTGAGGTTTGTTGCATATAGTTTGTCAACTCTAATTGGTGACTTACCTTGAGGACATGGAATGTAGTGGAAAAGTTTATTCTCCTTTCAAGATTGAGTTATGTAATTTACAAACAATTAAATCTGGATAAAGGCCTTTGCAGTCTCCATAAATAGTTACTGGGTGTATGACAATTTAGGTGCATGTCATTCCTGAGATTTTACCTTGATTTTGATCTTGGTTTTACTTTGTAATAATTGATGCAGAGTTGTAATACCCTAAGTTGTGATTATATTATATTAGTTATTTAATATAGTATATTTATTTTTTTGTTTAACTTTGGTTGTCCATGATACAATTACTGTTAAGTTAGTGCAAGATACAATTACTTCATAGCTTGTTGGATACCTTTTAGTTTCTTTTGTAGGAATAGGATGGAGGATATTATACCTTTCTTCTCTGTATTTTCCTTTGATATGTTGAAATTTCACTATCAATTCATTTGGAATAGCTTACTATTGCTGGGTTAGTTCGCTGTAGCAGAGTTTGCCTTATCTAATGTTAATCATTCTAAAGGTCTGGTAGAAGCTAAGATGATCAAATCCATTTTTTAGGTATTTCTTTGTTGCTTAAGCTTTTAGATGAAATGGCCATGACATGGTATTGGAACTTAGTTGACCAAATTGCAGTTTTTATTTTTAGTTTTTTACCTTAAGAAGGTTGTATGGAATAAAGTTCTATTCTAAAGTGAAATTTTCAGTATAAAGTTTTCCTTGCTCTAGGCACTAGCACAAAAAAACATTGCTTCATAGCTTGTCTTTTCACTCAAGGGGTTTTTTTGACATACATATTTAGTTCCCTACCATTTTATCGACCATAAAAGTATATCATATATATCTGTTGCAGGTGCTTTCTGTCACCGCTACCAAGGATGTAAGAGTTGGTTGCAAAGGTTTGGCACTAACTCCATAAGTGCATACCAAAGTTGCTAATACAATTTCTATAGGTATTTGGTTGCTAGTAAATCTTTGCTAACAGTTTGACACAACTTGGCACCGGAATCAGCCAACAAACCAAAATTATATATTCAATGGTTGTCATGGGACAGCTTCCTCTGCAGCTGCTTTGGCCAGTCTTGCTGACATTATTGAAGTTCCTTTCCGGCTGTCCTGGTCTGCTTGATTCCAGAGTGCCCTTGATGAAGAAAAACGTGTCATTTTTTATGGAAAATATTCATTATTTTGAATCTTAGGATTCTCTAATAGATCCAGATAACTAATTTTAAATAAACCAGAAAGGCACATTTTATTGTTTTCACTGATAAAAGAGCTTGGAGATGCGACATTCATTAGTATTTGATAGTTGTTGGTTGCATAAGGTGCCATATCATTCTACAAGGTTTTGTGGAATGTGCATGTTTCATAGAGATTTACCTCTACATTTATGAGAATGGAAATGCTTGGATAAAAATTGGATAAGTGTATTCAGTAATAGCAAATAATGAACGTGAAGCAAGTAGTTCAGTGCGATAGATTATAGTGATGTGAGTAATGATTTATCAGTAACAATGGGGTAGCTAGAGTGGTGATGTAGAATGGAAGCTGATCATGACAGCATAAGCCTTGACGACCTTCAATCTTTTTATTCTAGTAGTAAACTTATGAAGTTTTCTCGTTTTTTTGTGTTTAATTTATCTCATTTGCCCATTTGTAATTTGCCATTTTTTTATCCATATGACTTTGTGAAAAATGTGTATTGCTACATGTAGTGTGTGTTTGGATAATCGTCTGCCTTTGCAAAATGAGGTAGTCCAAAGCATTCCAACTCTTGTTTTTTCTGTTGTGTTTTCAGCGGCTTGTCAGATCTGTCTTGGAATTTGTGCATGTTTGAGGTCAGTTACCGGAAAATCAAACATGCTCGTAATCATACGAGGGTGACTTTCAAAGTGTAGGCGTGTAGTAGTCATGTATCGTAAGATTCAATCTTCATTACATCTGTTGAAAAATCAAGTGGAAAGAGAGTGGTGATTTATCAATAAAATTTAGTTAATCATAGAAGTGTTAAGAGAAGAATGGCAAAGAGTATATATAAAAAAAGGATAAAAACAAAACAAAAATCAAATGGAAGCAGAAATAAATTCTTCTTAGGAAAAAATAATGGGGATGTGAAGTTGTTCCATAAAGCTTCAGTATTTGGTATCTTTCGAGATGAAGGCTAGGGTGTACAAGTTAAAAAAACATAGCATCGTGCCAAAGTCTTTTATAACCATTCATTTTGATCAAAGGGTTCACATTTTTTGCTCTTTATCTTTTTTTTCTTTCAATTTTCTTTGTTTTTCCCAACTTGTCGGGTGTTGTGGATTTTGCGATGCTTCAAGTTTCATTTTTTTTGGTCTAATTTAGATTTGTTTCTTTAAGTTTTTTATTTTTTTGTTTTGCATCAATTCTCAGATCTAATTCTCATTTTTATTATGTTTCATGTGTGTTGTTGTTATTTCTATGAAAGTCATTGACGTATATGACAGAGAGACATGGTCGCCAGAGAAGAGCTAGGAGAACTTGCTGGAAGATGATACAGGCTTGGGAAGGTAGTTAGGAACTGACTGACATGTCCAGAGTTAGTTAGATTTGATTCTGCTAGTTTTCCCTAATTGGCAAGTTGTTAGGCAGTTAGTGGTTAGAAGCTATAAGTAGCAATTGGCAATTAGGAAGCATTTTCAAGCCATAATTTGTAATCATCTTCCTTCTTGTAATTTCTTTCTCTAATAATGAAAAGCATGACCACCATGCTCATCGGAATTCATTCATTTCATTAAGTTCCCTTGCTTGTTCAAGAACTTCGAATTCTTTTAGTTGATTTCCTAGTTCTACTATATCAATTGGTATCATCGAGCCTGCTCTTTCCTTGATGATCAAGCAATGGCAGAGAACACACGCAGTCAAGCTTCCCTTCGTGAAATGGAAGAACGTCTCAGCAGCAAAATGGAATCAAGATTTGTTGAGCTCGCTGCTTCCATGCAACAAGCAATCCACCTAGAGGTGAGAGATCTAGCCCCTATTCCTGTGGCACTCGATTGGCTAGGTTGGACTTTCCAAGATTCAATGGTGAAGGAATAAAACATTGGCTAATCCAATGTGAAACCTTTTTTTCTGTTGATAATACACCTGATGAATTCAAAGTACATTTAGCAGCAGTTCATTTTGAAGGGAAAGCACTTCAGTGGCATAGTGCTTACATAAAATCTATAGGATTGGAGAATTTACCCTCTTGGAATGAATATCGGATCTTGTTACTTGATCGTTTTGGAGATGTTTGTGAAGATCCTATGGCGAATTTAATGAAACTTAGGCAGATAGGATCCATCATAGAGTATCATGAGGAGTTTGACTCAATTGTATCAAGAGTAGATCTTTCTGAGGAACATCAACTTCACTGCTTTTTAGGAGGATTAAAACAAGAGGTTCAGATGATTGTTCGAATGTTTCAGCCAAATTCTGTTCGAAAGGCTTATTCCCTTGCAAAAATGTATGCATCTTCCTTCTCCAATACACAAGCCAAACTATTTGTCAAGAACCAGAAATCTTCCTTTGTTCCTAAACCACCCCTTCTTCCAAACCCTTCTAGATCAACCAATCCCTTAACCATCAATTCCTCTACTAAACCACAAACACCTAAGCACCTAACTCCTGCCTACATGGCTGAAAGAAGATCAAATGGCCTATGCTACTTTTGTGATGAACCATTTACACCTAAACATGGCCTTACACATAAGAGATTGTAGATTCATGTGTTGGAAATTGAAGATGAAGAGGAAGGCTCTGGACCTCAAGAAATTGATGCTAATGTGGTTAGTGAACATGATTCAGAACCTTTAATTTTAATGAATGCATTAACTGGAGTAGTTAATTTTCGAACTATGAGAGTTACTGGTTATTGTGGGAAGAAACCTCTCCATATTTTAATTGATAGTGAAAGCACTCATACCTTTTTGAACTTACACATAGCTCAGAAGATGGGCTGTCAGACATGGAAATAAAGTCCAGATTTCTTCCAAGGTTCCAAAATTTTATTGGTCAATTCAAAATACCAACTTTACTTCTGATATGATGTTGTTACCTCCTGGTTATTGTGATTTAGTATTGGGAATTGAATGGCTAGTAACACTAGGGGACATCACATGGAATTTCAACAAATTGACAATGGATTTTTTTGTTCATGGAAAAAGACATGTCCTAAGAGGAGCTACCACTACAAATCTGGCCACTACTAGAAAACAACATCTTTATAAAACCATCTCTTATGGTGTTCACCTCTCCCTGATTAGTTTGCAATCTAAAGTTGAAGGCTCCCTGCTCCACTCTTTCACTACTCATGCTAATCAACAGGTACTGCCACCTGATATTAATAGCTTGTTACTCGAATTTACAAATGTTTTTCAGGAGCCATCTGGTCTTCCTCCTTGTCGAATTGGCCATGATCACAAGATTCCTTTAACACAAGGAGCTAACCCTATCTACAAAAGGCCCTATAGGTATGCTAAACAAAAAAAGATATTATTGATGGCTTGATTCAGGACTATTTGAAGTCAGGAATTATACAGAATAGCGATAGTCCTTATCCAAGTCCAGTAGTGTTGGTGGGAAAGAAAGATGGGGCCTGGAGACTTTGTGTTGATTATAGGGATCTTAATAAGGTAATTGTTAATAACAAGTTTCGTATACCATTAGTAGAATACCTTCTGGATGAGTTGTATGGATCAACTATTTTTTTTCCAAAATTGACCTAAGAGTTGGTTACAATCAAGTTCGAATGGATGCAGATGATGTTCACAAAACTGCCTTTAGAACTCATGGGGGCCACTTTGAATACTTGGTGATGCCCTTTGGGCTTACCAATGCTCTTGCCATATTTCAAGGACTAATGAATTCAGTTTTTCAGCATTACTTAATAAGGTTCTTACTTGTTTTCTTTGATGATATACACATCTACAGCAGAAGTATGGAGAACCACCTTTCTCATCTTTATTAGGTTCTTCTCACTATGAGAACTCACAGTTTGTATGCTAAGAAATCCAAATGCTACTTTGGTGTTGACAAGGTGGAATATTTGGGCCATTTTATAACTAAAGGAGTTTCCACTGATCATTCTAAAATTGCAGCAGTACAAGATTGAGCCCTATCACAAAACTTGAGGCAATTGAGGAGTTTCTTGGGTCTTGCCGGTTATTACAGAAGGTTTGTAAGTCGATATGGTGCAATTGCAAAACCCTTGACTGATATGTTGAAAAAAGATAATTTTAGTTGGTCTTCTACAACAAAAGAAGCATTTTAGGAATTAAAGCAAAGGTTATTAGCAGCACTAGTTTTGGCCCTACTAGACTTTTCTAAGGAATTTGTAGGGGAGGTGGATGCTTCTGACCTAGGCTTAGGTGTTGTGTTAATGCAAAATCACCACCCAATTGCCTTCATCAGTAGAAGTTTGAACAAGCAGCAACAATCCTTGTCAACATATGAGAAAGAGCTTTTGGCAGTTGTGTTTGCAGTCCAAAAATGGAGGCACTACTTACTTCCCAAGAAGTTCATCATTAGAACTGATCACAGAAGTTTGAAGTACATCCTAGATCAGAGATTGTCCATAGCATTTTAGCAAAAGTGGTTGGTAAAGTTGATGGAATTTGATTTCAACATAGAATATAGAGAGGGTCGAGAAAATGTTGCGGCAGATGCTTTATCTAGACTTGATTCCCCTGAGATCATGGCATTACAGGTTCATCAGCCCGATTCTAGCATGCTATCTAGGATCCAACAGTCCTGGCAGACATATCCTAGCTTACATCAGCTTGTTAGTGACTTACAAAGCAATCCCTCTTCTCATAAACACTATACTTGGGTTTGGAATGAGCTGAGGAGAAAGGGCAGATTAGTAGTTGTTTCAGAGCCCCAATTGAGACAGGACATTCTCTCTTGGATTCATGCTTCAGGTTGTAGTTTCCATTTAGGTAGAGATGCTACCTTGCAAAAGATGAAAAATATGGTTTATTAGAGAGGCATGTCCAAGGCTGTCAAGTTTTTTGTGTATCAATGTGCCACTTGCCAGAGGAGTAAATATGACATTGCTGCATCTCCAGGACTGCTTTAACCCTTACCTATTCCTGAGCATGTATGGCAGCACATCACCATGGACTTCATTGAAGGTCTTCCTCTTTCTTTTGGTAAACAGGTCATTTTTGTAGTGGTAGATAGGCTTAGTAAGGCAGCTTATTTCATGGCCTTATCACATCCCTAAACTGTTGCGGATGTGGCCCAATGCTTCCTTGATGACGTCTTTAAATTGCATGGTTTTCCTGGCACCATTACCAGTGATAGGGATCCTATTTTTGTTAGTCACTTTTGGAAGGAATTTATGTCCTTGCAAGGGATTCAAATACAGCTTTATATAGCCTATCACCCACAAACTGATGGTCAATTAGAAGTGGTGAATATATGCCTTGAAACATATCTCAGGTGCATGTGTAGTGACTCTCCAGCACAGTGGTCCAAGTGGTTGCCTCTTGCTGAAAGGTGGTACAATTCCACTTACCACAGTACTATTAAAGCAAGTCCCTATGAGATAGTGTATGGCCAAGCTCCTCCTGTTCATTTACCTTAGCTCCTGGGGGAATCTAAGATTGCTTTGGTTGATAGGAGTTTGCAGAAACGTGAGGAAATGTTAAAGTTACTCAAATTTCACATGAAGAGGGCCCATGACAGAATGAAACAACTTGCAGATAAAGGTAGATTTGATAGGAGTTTTCATATTGGTGACTTGGTTTATGTAAAATTACATGCTTATCACCAAGTTTCAGTGCAGGACAGATCCAATGCAAAGTTGGCCCCTAAGTACTATGGTCCATTTCTAGTAGAAGGCAAGATTGGTGTTGTTGCATATAAGCTTAAATCGCCTCTTGGATCTATGGTCTATAATGTCTTCCATGTTTCTCAGTTGAAGAAGTTTACTGGTACTGCCACTTCTGGGAACTTTAGTCCTTCACCTTTATTGGATACTTCTCAGAAGGAACCTGCAGCTATCATTGACAGAATGATAGTCAAGAGGGGAAATCGTGCTGTAACCAAAGTTTTGGTTCAATGGAAACATCAATTACCTGAAGATGTAACTTGGGAA
This sequence comes from Glycine max, assembly GCF_000004515.6. Lineage (NCBI taxonomy): Eukaryota > Viridiplantae > Streptophyta > Magnoliopsida > Fabales > Fabaceae > Glycine > Glycine max. The sequence continues at coordinate 34,014,900 of NC_016090.4, forward strand.
TTCTTCTATGACTTGAAGCAGAAGTTTCCTCACTTTAATCCTTGAGGACAAGGATTCTTTTGGGTGGGTGGAATTGATACAGGCTTAGAAAGGTAGTTAGGAGTTGGCTGACATGTCCAAAGTTAGTTAGATTTGATTCTGCTAGTTTTCTGTTAGTTTTCTTCAATTGGCAAGTTGTTAGGCAATTAGTGGTTAGAAGCTATAAGTAGCAATTGGCGGTTAGGAAGCATTTTCAAGCCAGAATTTGTAATCATCTTCCTTCTTGTAATTTCTCTCTAATAATGAAAAACATGACCACCATGCTCATCGGAATTCATTCATTTCATTGAGTTCCCTTGTCTGTTCAAGAACTTTGAATTCTTTTAGTTGATTTCCTAGTTCTGCTATATCAGAAGAGGAGGAGAGGATGAGGTTGGGATTAGGGTTTGGAAAGATTTTGAGTGGTGAGAGAGAAGAGAGAATCATGAATAATTATAGGGTAAATCGGGAATGAAAACCATGAAATGAGAAAAAAAAAAGATAAAAAGAGAAAATGTCACAACCATTAATTCAAAGTTATAAAAATCTAACCGTTCATAAGAGACTTGTGCATGGTGCCTAATTTTTTAAACTTGTGCACCCTAGCCATTGTTATTGTTTGGTTGAAGAGTGATGTGCACTACACTATTGATAATTGATAAACAAAACGGGTAGCTGGTTTCAGTTCAACTGAGTTTTTAGTTCAACTATAACTTTAACAATTCTTCTTATTTGTTGGGTTAAGACTTCTAATGGTACATGTGTAAATGTTTTTTCCCCCACATATTTAAAGTTTCTCAAAATTTAATTCTAAAAAATTAGTTCAAACAATCTTTTGAAAAATTAAAAAAAGTTGAATTACTCATTTAGTCAATATTACCTATACAATATTTTAGTCTTTACACCTAGAAATTAATCATTTTATTTTCTATGTATATTTTTTAAACTCGTTTTACTTCTTATACATTTTTTTAATCCATTTTAGTTTTTATAATTTTGGGCGACAAACTTATTAAAAGTGTATGCGGAGGAATTAAAACTAGAATTATGAACTAAAATGTGAAGATTGGTTGGTAAAGGAATCATTGATTAATTAAACCAATTAAAAATAATTACATTTGCAAAATGTCTCAGTATGTAACTAAATATTAAATTTTAATAATTTAATAATTTAATATTTTAATATTTTTTCAATGATTAGTTCATATTTATTTTTTTTAAAAAAATACATTTACATGTTAAAATAAATTTAATTAATAAAGTATTAAATAATTTAAAATGTTATAAAATTATGTAGAGTTTATATACTAAAAAAAGAACACTTAATTTAATGGTTGAATTATCAATATTTAATATATTCAAAGAGTTATTAGGTAGGATATTAAAATTTAAATTTTAAATTTATCAAATGATCACAAAATTACATTGACTAAAATATTTTCTAAGTTTAATTATCTATTTAGTTCTTACAATTTCCAAACTTTTTTCTTTTAGTGCTTATAATTAACAAGTAACCTTTTTTATTTAAGTTTATTTAGTGATTTTTTTAATACTTAAAGTTTACATCTTATTTTCTTAAAGGTCTTTGTTATTAATTTTTGTTAACTTCATTAATTAAAGAATTTTAAAAGTACTAATCTTTTAGAAATTAAGATATAAATTTCAACAACTAACAAATTTAGTTATTAACTATAGAGATGAAAAATAATAAATTTAAAAATTATAAGGATTAAATAAGTAGTTAAACGTATTTTCTTTAAATAAGATAAATTTTATATTTACAAAATATTTTTAAAGAAAATAAGTCGACTAAAATAGATATTTATATTTTACTTTTTCTTTAAAAGAAATATTAACAATATATTAATTAATACTTAATACATTAAATTTGAATTGTTGTGCTGAATCATAAGAAATTAAAAATATGTTTGGATGAGTGGATGAATAGAGCCTAGGGATATATTTTGTTTTTCTTCTTCTACTCGATAGGGTTTATAGTTTCTTCAGTGACAAAGCAATGCTACCTTTCTGATTCTGATGGCGTCGTTTTCCCATTGCACTCGTCGTTTCATCTCACTCTCTTCGATGAAATCAGCTGTTAGAACAATCAGTCATTCTCCTCTTCTCAACGCTACTGTGCCCCACCGTCCATTCTCACCGCTTATCAGGTAAACCTCCAAAATTATCTTATTTTTTCGATTTTGATTATACCCAGAAACCAAATCGCTTAAGAATCTTCTCAGTTTTCATAAATGGTCCTTTTGGTGTGTACTGTATAGCTCAAAAATGAATTTTCAATTTTTTTTTAATAATACTGATTTCTGCTTTGGTAATGGAAAGATTCATATTTTCTGTGTATTCATGCCACCTCAGATTTTTTCAAAAAACAAAATGCAAAATCAACAAGTCTTATCCCACTACTTGAGGTCTGCTACATAGGTCACACGATGCCATTCAACACAGTTAAATACCACAATTTCAGAAATTAGAAATATTATTAAGTCTATGATCTCCCTTGGTAATAAATAAATAAAGTTGACCAAAATTCATGGTTTTAAATTGCAGTTGTGGTTGCATTGTGATGAGTCAGAAAATCTTTATATTGTGGGTAATTGCAGGAAAATGAGGCTGCAATTGCATTTGCGATGAGTCAAAATACCTTGACATTGTGCCGCAATTGCGGTTGCAGAACGCTATTTAAAACCATGCCAAATTTAACAAAAATAATTGCTGGTCTAAAATTACATTAGCTAAACTTCTAAGTACTTAAAAACATAATTTTTTATGTGTATATAGTTGTTAGCTGTGTTTGTAATTTTGTACTATATAATTATTCGTATTGTGTGTGATATGTAACTGTATACTGTGTCTGTATATGTGTGTGGAAATAGTTGTTAGCTATGTTTGTAATTTTATATGATATATGATTGTATAGTGTATGTTGTGCTGATGTGTAAAATTGAAATGTTTAACAGAACTTGTGTGTACCGACTAGGAAGTGTGCAGTCACTTTTGCCTCTACATAGTACAGTGGCTACTGCAAGAATGGTGTCTAGTCTTAGCATTGATTCAAGGAATTGTGAAGCTCTTTCACATGCTACTCTCTGCTGCAACCACCCTGGACCCTAAGAGGTCTTTGTTACTTTGAAGTTTGAAATGTGAGTGGTTGTCTCCTTTGGAAAAAGAACAAACACAACTCATAACATTTGGAGCTCTGCTTGTGATTGGGGAAAAAAAATAATGATTGGTATTGATTTTCGGATGAGTTGCAAAGTTTATGTATTATGAATTTAGCCCCAATTCATTTTCTTCTTTCTTATAGACCAGATTCTCAAATGTGGTTAACTTTTCTTTATTTGGTTTTTGGTTTTTAACCGAGTCTTATGACGTGAATGGGTGATCTATCTAACTAATCTCACCTCATGAAGAAAAGGCTATTGTTATTTATTTATTTGGTTAATTTTTGTATGGACACCCTACCCTCATCTTGAATACCTCACCTAATGAGAGAAAACTATTGCTTTCTTTATTTGGCTTATTTTTGTATGGATTCCCTCTTTATGAATCTTTCATCTTATATATGTTATTGAATCTTTTCCGGTGTCTAGGTGATTCAACCTACACGAGGTGCCAATGTACTTTGTATGGATGGCAGTACAAGGACATTGAACTTCTGTGTACCTCAATAAAGGGACTTGAGGCTCACATTGAAAAAACTGAAGAGTCTTTGAAATGGTTATTTGTGTGTGTGTGTGCGTTTGGTTATTTAATGGAACTTTTCATAATGTTAAATTTGTACATAGAAGAGCATCTAGGTGGATGCAGCCCAGCAATTGGATATGATAATGGAATTTTCTCAAATAGTGAACATTGGGATAGGGAGGTTTCAATGTCAGGAAATTGGCCAGGCCTTAATTAATATATGACAAGTATATATAGGCTTTCATGTAGACAAGTTTGTGGTTCTATAAGTCTACTGTTTTAGTTAGTATATCTGACTGGGTTTTTTGTATTCAATTTTTATACTACTTCTTAGTGCACAGACACTAATTGGGATATTAACTTAAACAGAAGTTAATTAATGACTAAGCTATCATACATAACCAAATACAGTTCCATCATTTAAACATTAAAAAATTGGCACAGCATGTATACAGCTAAAAAAATGCACTCCAAAATTATCTCATGTTGATGTTTTGGACTACCAAATACATTGTTTGATTGAGTAACTGTTAGCTTGCTACCTTGCCACACAGAGTCCTACTAAATAAATACCTAATCTCCACAATTTTTCCTTCCGTCTGGGAGAATGCATGAGGCCTCAAATAACTCCGTTATTTTCATTGTACCAACTGTTATGAACACTAAAAATGAAATGACATCTTTGGCTCTGTACCCATTGAAACGTATGCAATAATCTCTTTTTATTTTTTTTTTTATTTTATAGACAAATGTTAATGGTTAGTTTTTGTTAGAATGTTAATGGGAGAGATTTGAACAGATGATCTCTCCCTCTTCCTTTTTCCTTTAACCACTAAATCAATCTTATAACTCCTAAATATATACAAAATCATGTGTTCATCCATGTCAAAAGTAAGTGATATGTCGTGGACTATTTTCTGACGCCATCCAAATTAAGGGAATGTGATAATGATATGGTCCATCTAAGTTTGGAATGCACTCCTGCTCCATAAGACAGGATTTAATCTCCTATACTCCTAGCAGAGAATGCCACCACTCGTGCTTCAGCAGAAACATCATTGCAGGTACAGCAATCCGCAGCATACATCTTAAGTAAGAAAGCTACAATAGTGATAGAAATATTTAACAGTTTGACTGTTTGAGCAGTAATTTCGTGTATTCTCTAAATTTTGTACAAAAAATCAAAAGAAACATCATACTTCTAACATTCCTCCTTAAGGAGTACTAACATAACACTTCTTCTAACTCACACCCTCTCTTTGGTTGAAAGTTAAAACTTATTGAAAATTATAAAATCAAGAGAGAGTCATAAAATGAGAGGTAAAACCCATAAAAATTTGTGATTTTCAATGAATTTCAACTAATAATAGAGAGTGTGTTGGATAATTGAAGCATTTCTCTTCCTCCTCAGTTAAAAAAAACATTACATTTCTCTTCTTCCGTTATCTGAGGTTCAACATCCAATGGTTTGAAATGTGACTAAACTAAAGGATATAAGAGAAAAGAAATGAAAAAAGATTGTAGTCCAAGTTAGAATGAGATGGAACTTCACAACAATGTCATTTCATTTGCTTTGGCTAGCACCAAATGAAGATCAAATTGACCCCTCATCCTCATGCTGCAGGAAAAAATAATTAAGATTCAAAGAGTATTTTTTTTCTAAAAGTATGTTCAGTACTCAAGTACATTCAGAACAATTATGCAAACACGTACTTAATGCGTGTTTGGAATAGCATAGTAATCCACGTCTAACTATATATATTTTTAGGTTAAAATGCATCATAGGCATCTAATAGTTGTTTCTCAGATGTGTGAATGAGAGAATCCAAGCACATGGTTCGTGGTTTATATGAGAGGTATATAGCTGTATTCGAAAAACCAAGTTCTACAGGATTCTTACCTCACTGATTTAGATTTTATAGTAGATAATTATATTATGAAGCTAGACGTTCTCGTTCTCTGTCTTAGCTGACTTGCATGGAGTAAAAACTTTAATGAGGAGGAATAGAGCCTATATATCCATCACAATATGGTTTTAAATTGTGGTCTGGAACCCAATTGCAGTCTTCAATCGCAATTGCAGTTGTAACGTTAGGGTATTTTGGCACTATGTAAAGGCAATTTTCCACAATTGCTCATAATGTAAAGACTTTCTAGCTCATCGTAACGCGACCGATAGACGCAATTTAAAACCATGATCACAATTCTGAATCTTTCATCTTATTTACTGTGCATTTCATTGTTTTTCTCTATAATAAGGACCAAGTTGTTTTCATTTACCAGTGGCATGGTTGTTCAGTTGTCGATAATTCCAACAACGGCCAATGGTTTTTGTCACCAGTGATAACCTTTTACCAATGGCTCAATTTAGCCTTTATTAGGTTGTAAAATCAAGGCCATTTAGACTTCAAATGAGGGTGGTGGGCAACTAATCTATCTCCATTTTGCACACAGTTCTAGTTCTGTTATCCTAAGTTCATCTCCAATAAGGTTTCTTATCGTGGTTGCTTGCTTAAGATGAAGAAATTAATTGTTGAAGGAACTTACCATTGGAGAGAGGATATTCTTTCACCACTCATAGTGTTTCTAATATAAGAAACAATGTCTTAACAATAAAATATTATTTCTTTGTCTTCTATAGCATTAAGCACGGTATCAATAATGTAAGGGAAAAAATGATATCAAGAAGCACAAAAGTAAACAAAAGCTAAAAAACAATAAACAACACACTAATCACAAAACACAAACACACAAATTATTTATTATTATATAAAAATTTATTTTTATTGTTTTGTATTTCCTTTGAATGTTATGTAATTTTTATTATTTTTTAATTTATGTTTAATATTTTCTTCAATTATTCATATTTATTATTTGTATACATAAAAACTGAAAAAATTAATTTAATTATTTTATTTGAATAATAATTAAATTATAATAAAAAATATAAATGTGTAGATTTTTTGAAATTTCTTAACATTAAAGTAAAATTTTGTATAAATTTATTAGAAATGACATGATAATATGGTTCAAAAAAATTATTAGGGGACCAAAAAAGTGATTAATTAAGAAACTATGGTAGGAGATGTCCCAAGAATAGCATATTTTCAATTTTGAGGGAAAAAAACTGTGGGACCCACATGATAGAATATGCATCCTAAAATGAGATAAAAAAAAAAAAAACAACGAAATGCACAATAAAAAGTGATAGACCGTTGTTTTTTACCTTGACAAAAAATAACCCTGTAAGGCCCTTCATTAATCTCGTGTAGGCCAACCCTGACATCTTATATTTTTTTTTCTCTTTGTTGCTGCTTCTTTGTTCTCCGATCCGCAAGCAAGTTCCGTTCTCCATAAGTAATATATATATGTGTGTTTTCAACGGAACAAGACCACCACAAACGCTTTGGTGGATTCACACAAAAGCTTCGGTTCGTCGAACTCAATTATATACCTTATATTTTTAAAAAAGTGATAGCAGCAGAGAAACACTCACAGGAATAGAGAACGCAACAAACATGAATACAGAGGTACACATAGCAACATCAAAAGAAGAAGACACAACAAACACAAATGCAGAGGTACAAATAGTGAAAGCCAAAAGAAGAACCATTAGACCCACGTACCTAAGGGACTATGTTTGATGAGCGGAAACACGAGTAAGAGGAGGCTGAGCTGACACGTGCAGAATTTGCTAGGTCCAGGTGTCCCTTGATAGGAAGCATCCAGAATCATATACCGTTATGCTAATATTCCTGAATGTGCTAAGATTCCTGAAAAAAAGATATGATATAGATATGATATGGATAATTTCGTTAGCAAATTGACATTATAAATACATGTAAATAACTAGCAAATGAAGAAGAACAATTACACTCCTTCTCTTATCTGAGTTCTCTCTTCTTTACTTTCCTTCACCCTTTCTCAGAGGTCCTGGCCCTCGAAGCCAGTTGCAGAGCACGAGCACTCCTATCAATTTGGTGCTCTCGTTGCTCCTTTCCATGGCGGATTCCGATCGAGCCTCCTTCTCCCCCGACAAGCTTGAGGATGCCCTCAGTCGCCTTGCCAAGCAGCAACTCTACCTTGGCGAGTCAGTCAATGCTATGACCATGAAAATCGATGAGCTCCTCCAACGCGTCTCCCCCGCTTTCTCCTCGACACCACCAACCCCGCCACCTCTACCACCTCCACAACCTGTTCCTACACCAATACACAAATTAAAGTTAGACGTGCCAAGGTTCGATGGATCCGATCCTCTCGGCTGGATTTACAAAATAAATCAATTTTTCGAGTACCATCGTACTCCAGATTCAGACAAAATTACCATTGCTTCTTTTCATATGGAGGGCCGTGCTCTTGCGTGGTTTCAATGAATGAACACCACAGAGCAATTTCCTTCGTGGCCAGCTTTCTTGCATGCCCTACGCACGCGTTTTGCTCCGTCTCAGTTTGAGGATCCCTCAGGGGCTTTGAGCAAGCTCACCCAGACGGGCACCGTGGCCCAGTATCTTTCGGACTTCGAGGATCTCGCCAACCGCACTGCTGGCTTGCCCTCTACCTTTCTCCTTAGTTGCTTCATCTCCGGTTTGATACCGAAGATTCGAAGGGAGGTCCAGGCCCATCAACCAGCCACTCTGGTCTAGGCCGCGGGCCTCGCACGTCTCCAGGAGGAGAAGTTCTCCGACATGTGCCAACCTTCTCGGCCTCGCCCTTCCCCTTCACCCTACTCTCCGTGACAACCACCTTCATTTTCCTCTCCCCAACCCAACCCCACTCTGCTACCACCATTATCAACCCCACCCCTTTCACCCCCTTTCAAAAACCCTAATCCTCCACCCTCACCAACCTTACCCCCCTCCTTCCACCACCTAATCGCCCACCATCGCACACTTGGAAGCGCTTGTCCCCGGAGGAGATTGCCTCCCGCAGAGAGAGGGGACTTTGCTTCAACTGTGAGGAGAAATTCCATCGAGGGCATCGTTGCGCCTCGAGGTTTTTTCTCCTCATTTCTGATAAGGATGACCCGGCCCTTCCTAATATACCCGTTTTTGACCCTTATAACCCTTTACCTCACGACCCGATACCCAACCAACCTCCAGACCCACCCGATAGCCCAACCTCTTACCCAACCCAAATATCCCTTAATTCCTTAGCCGGCCATGTCGCACCCGAGACCATACGCCTTGTCGGAGACATTTCCGGCCAACCATTGCTGATCTTAGTTGATGGGGGTAGTACCCACAACTTTGTTCAACAGCAATTGGTGACCCAATTGGGCTTATCATGCCGGACCACTTCCCCTTTGCGGGTGATGGTGGGTAATGACCAATATCTTGAATGCCAATCCATATGTGACGCCATTTTCATCAATATCCAGAACCATAGCTTCCTCGTCGACCTCCACGTGCTTCCTATTTCCGGCGCCAATGTTGTCTTGGGAGTCCAGTGGCTCAAGTCTCTCGGGCCCGTGTTAACAGACTACACTACCTTGAGCATGCAATTCATCTATCAGGGTCAATTAATCAAGTTGCAGGGTGATCCTGAGGCCAATCTGAGTTCCATTTCCTCTTCCCAATTTCGCCGTTTATGTCAAACCCAACACCAGGGGCTCTATTTCCACATTACTGTTCTTGCTGACACCCCTTCTTCTTCCATGGAAGACTTACCCCCCCCCCAGCTCCAAGTTCTACTTGACCAATACGCTATATTGTTCCAACCTCCCCAGACCTTACCACCACCGAGAACCACCGACCACCATATCCACATCTTACCACAATCAACCCCGGTGAATGTCCAACCCTATCGGTATCCTCATTTTCAGAAGCGTGAGATCGAATTACAAGTTGAATCTATGCTTCAAAAGGGCTTAATTCGACCAAGTAATAGTCCCTTCTCTTCCCCGGTATTATTGGTCAAGAAGTACGATGGAACCTGGCGCTTCTGCGTAGACTACCGCGCCTTGAACTCACTTACCATTAAAGATAGATTCCCTATTCCCACCATAGATGAACTGCTTGATGAACTCGGAGGTGCCCAATGTTTTTCGAAGCTTGACCTTCTTCAAGGTTATCACCAGATTCGCATGAACTCAGCAGACATTCCCAAGACGGCTTTCAGAACTCATCATGGCCATTATGAGTTCCGAGTCATGCCGTTCGGACTCTGCAATGCTCCATCATCGTTTCAGGCTACCATGAACTTCATCTTCAGGCCCTTTCTTTGCCGTTTTGTCATCGTCTTCTTCGATGACATTCTCATTTATAGCAGTTCCTTTGATGATCATCTGCATCACCTAGCCTTGACCTTCCAAGTCTTACTCGACAAATCACTTTGTTCTTAAACGTTCTAAATGTTTTTTTGCCCAATCACAAGTTGAATATTTGGGACATGTCGTCTCTCCGCGAGGTGTTGAGCCCATGCCTGACAAGATAGCTGCCATTATTAACTGGCCTCAACCTCATTCTGCGAAGGCTGTTCGCAGCTTTTTGGGCCTTGCCAGTTTTTACCGCAAATTTATTCACGGTTATGCTATGATCGTTGATCCTTTGGTCAAAGCCACGATCACCGAGCCACTGCAGTGGACCCCTCAGACTGAGCACGCATTTCAGACTCTTAAAGTTGCCTTATCTACGGCCCCTGTTCTTGCCCTGCCAAATTTTCAGGAACCCTTTACGGTGGAGACCGACGCTTCCAGCAATGGCATGGGTGTCGTCTTGTCTCAGCGTGACCATCCCATTGCCTATTTCAGCAAACCATTCACCAAGAAGCTACTCACAGCATCTACTTACGTTAGGGAATTATTTGCAATTACCTTTGCCGTGAAGAAATTTACTATCATCATAGATCACAAAAGCTTAAAGGAGCTCCTCACCTAGGTTGTTCAAACCCCTGAACAACATATGTACTTGGCGCGTTTAATGGGCTTCGATTACTAGATTCAATATCGTTCCGGGAATCACAATCAAGCTGCATATGCTCTTTCCCGTTCACCGGAATTTTCCTCGACACTCTCCCTGCTCCTTTCAATTCCTTGTTTGACTTTCCTTGAGGAATTACATCAACAGGTGGCCAACGATCCTCAGTATTGTCAGCACCGACAAGATATCATTAACTCCCCTGCCACGTATCCAGACTTCACGATTCGTCAGAACCTCATTCTTCAGAAAGGCAGAATTTGGTTACCCCGTAACCTTCCTCTCATTCGCACCCTCTTGCTTGAGTATCATTCCACGCCGATTGGGGGTCACATGGGTGTCGCGAAGACGATTGCTAGGTTATCGGAAAACTTCATCTGGTCAGGGCTTCGTTCTGACGTCACAACCTTTGTAGCCAATTGCGCTAAATGTCAATTCACTAAGTATGAAACCAAACGCACCGCCGGATTACTTTGTCCACTTCCAGTTCCTTTCCAGCCATGGGAGGATCTCTCCCTTGATTTTATCACCGGCCTTCCACCATTTCAGGGCAAAAGCGTGCTTCTCGTTGTTGTGGATCGTTTTTCTAAAGGCATTCATCTGGGCATTCTACCCCCTTCACATACGGCACACATGGTAGCTTCCTTATTCATCGACATTGTTGTTAAGCATCATGGCATTCCACGGAGCTTAGTTTCTGACCGCGACCCTATGTTCATCAGCGGTTTCTGGCAGGAGCTTTTTAAGCTCAGTGGTACTCACCTTCGCATGAGCTCAGCCTACCACCCACAGAGCGATGGTCAAACTGAGGTCATGAATAGGGTGATTGAAACAGTACTTACGCGCTTTTGTCCATCGCCGGCCGGGAACTTGGGACAAATACTTACCTTGGGTTGAGCTCTCACATAACACTTCATGGAACTTAGGCATAGGCTCCACGCCCTACTAGATTACCTTTGGACACAAGCCTTTTTCATTTCCAGAATACATCATGGGAACTTCGAAACTTGATGCTGTGGACGATTTTTTGAAACACCGTGAAGAAGTGTTTAACTGCATTCGTCAGAAGTTACTAAAGGCTCAGTCAAACATGAAGAGTACTGCTGATGCCAAAAGACGTGACGTCAATTATGAAGTCGGCAATTGGGTACTTTTAAAATTGCGTCCCTATCGGCAGCAATCCGCTAAGGCGACTCCGATCAGCTCCGGCAAGCTTGCGAAACGTCTCTATGGGCCCTTTCGAATCCTGGAACGAGTTGGCAAGGTTGCCTACCACTTGCAATTACCTGAAGGCGCCCGCATCCATCCCGTATTTCATTGTAGCCTCCTCAAGCCCTTTCATGGCGATCCCAATGCAGATATTACTCCTCCCCTCCCTGAGCACTTCCTTAATGATCAGCCAATCATCTCTCCCTTAGCTATTCTCGATTGTCGTCGTTCTTCCTCGGAAGCTGACGCACCATGGGAGGTTTTGGTCCAATGGAGAGGATTATCTCCGGATGAAACTTCGTGGGAGGATTGGGAGCAGCTGAAGCAGGATCATCACCTTGAGGACAAGGTGATTCTCCAAGGGCCGAGGGAAATTGATAGCAGCAGAGAAACACTCACATGAATAGAGAACGCAACAAACATGAATACAGGGGTACACATAGCAACATTAGAAGAAGAAGACACAGCAAACACGAATGCAGGGGTACAAATAGTGAAAGCCAAAAGAAGAACCATTAGACCCACGTACCTAAGGAACTATGTTCGATGAGCGGAAACACGAGTAAGAGGAGGCTGAGCTGACACGTGCAGAATTTGCTAGGTCCAGGTGTCCCTTGCTAGGAAGCATCCAGAGTCATATACCGTTATGCTAATATTCCTGAATGTGCTAAGATTCCTGAAAAAAAGATATGATATAGATATGATATGGATAATTTCGTTAGCAAATTGACATTATAAATACATGTAAATAACTAGCAAATGAAGAAGAACAATTACACTCCTTCTCTTATCTGAGTTCTCTCTTCTTTACTTTCCTTCACCCTTTCTCGGAGGTTCTGGCCCTCGAAGCCAGTTGCAGAGCTCGAGCACTCCTATCAAAAAGTTTCAAGAGGCATAAGCAATTTGGGTAATCAATCGAATTATCGAAAAACTAGGTAGAGAGCATTGGAATGTTGTTAATAAGATACATTAAAGGAACCTTAGATGCTATATTATGTTTTGGAGGATCGAACTTCATTTTTAGAGGATATGATGACTTGGATTTTGTACGTCATCTTCATAAGAGAAAATATATTATGGGTTATATGTTCAATCTTGCAGGAGGAGGAGTAAGTTTGGTCATCCAAATCATGGAATGTTATAGCTTTACTGTTGAAGCAGAATACATGACAATTAATTAACCAAGCATCTAAGGAAATTATTCGAATTGAAGGATAATGGAAGAATTTGGCCACAAACATAAGAAGATTTTTGCGTATTGTCATAGTCAAAATACCTTCAACATTACAAGATATCCAACCTTTCATTCCAAGACAAAATGCTTAGGTGTTCAATATCACTTTATTAAAGAAGTGGTGGAGGGTGGGAGTGTGGATATGCAGAAAATTTACATCAAAGATAACCTAACAGGTGTAAAGAAAAAGCTTATCAATCTTGATAAAACTTATATGGTATCGATCATTTTGCGGCCTATCAAAAACATACTCAACAAGAAATTAGCAAGATAGAGGAATTTTGAAAGCACACAAAGGTAGCTTTTAAAGTGGAAGATTGTGAATCTGTAAAACTCACAAAGCCACTTTTGTAGTGTAAAAGTCAAATATATTTTTCATGGTTAAGTGATTCTATTTTCACCTATATTTTGATGGTGAGACCGAAATAATAGTATATATGTAAATTTTTTTTTCTCCTATTAAGAAGCAACAACATCCATAAACTTTTACATGTTAAAAATATTTGAGTGAATCAAATTCTAAGAGAAAAGCATAAGATATGTTTGTTTATAAATTTTAAAAATAGTTTTCTCTTAAAAGAAATATAATTTCTTATGTAGAGTTCCTTTAGTATGTGTATTTTTTTTTATCTTAATCTTGTCAATCAAAAATCAAAAACTAATTTATTATAATATTAAGATTCATTTATAAAGTTGATTGACCTTTTCTATATATATATATATATATATATATATATATATATATATATATATATATATATATATATATATATATAAGATCAAATTCCTAATAATATATTTAAAAGATAAATTTATCTATCAATAATTTTACGCTATGTTGATGTGTATTTTTTTTTTATATCTAAAAGAGAGTATTATTATTATTATTATTATCAGGGGTGCTCATGATTTGGATATCTACATAACTATAACTATATCTAATAAATAATTAAATTATAAGTGGGTATTATAACTATAATTATAACTAGTTTTTAAAATATGGGTATAATTTAATATAGCTGGTCATTATTTTTAAAATGTGGTTATATAACTAGTTAAGTGATAAATTATATAACAATTTATATCTAAAACTAATTACATAACTAGTTATGAATAAATAAAAATAAATTTTTTGAAATACTCATTTCTTTAAAATTAGTTATAATTTTATAACTATAACTATTTTAAAATAAAAATAAACTATTTAAAATACCCATAACTATAAAATTAGTTATAGTTATATACCTAATTAATTTTATATAACTAGTTATAAAATTAGTTATAATTATAGTTATTTTTAAAATTAATTTTTTTAGCATCCCTAATATTTAGAGAAAAGTGTGGCATTTTATTCCACTAAGTGAAAAAAATCTATTATTGTCTATGACTTTTTCTTTAGTCATTGAGATTTTTTTTCTCAATTCTAATTTGAACTGTAGGATATATACTATTTCATTACTCTGCTACCCAAACAATTAGAGCAGCTTTCAGTTCTGGAAACATCAACTTGTCGACTGGTCAAAGCTTTTGCATGTTCCTACATTCCATAATGCAATCCATGGCAGTGTCATCACTCACCTGTATGTCCTTCATTATGTTGCTGTTGATAACTGAAGAATATCTTGCATATTATTCGTCCTTATTATCTTTATATTGCGATCGCGACTACAAGAATTATTAGTGTTTAAATAATACTCATATCCTGTGCATGCAATATGTTTTATCTGTGAATAAGTGTTATATTTGGTTTTTTTAAGGTATTATAATATTAACTGTTTTTTCTACTAATATTCTAAATAATTTTTTTTAGTTTCTAAATCTAACTTTAATATTATTCTCTTTCATCTATTAAATAAAATAAATTTAAAAAAATTATTATTCTCTTTTATGTATTTATTTATTTTTTGGTCTGTTTAAATAACTTAGAATACAGGAAGGAGGAAGTAATAATTTATCTGTTATGCTTACAGGATCTGAGCAACTGATATTATTATTGTATCCAAAATTGGGCTCACTTTAGGCTATGTCACGTGCAAGTCCCACGCTCTCATTGGCTCTTTGTATGTGAGTTTGGGGCAAATTTATCTCAAGGACCCTTTTAGTAATTATTTATCAAACATGATTTCTTTTAAAAGTATTTGTGGAGGGGTTTCTTTTTATAAAGGGTGTTGTCATCACCAATGACGTGTCTCGCCCATGGAAGGAGCGGTGAGGTGGAGGCAGTCTCGCTAATGGGAGGGGTGAGGCAGGCTGATGTGATGGTGTCGTCAGTGCTTGTGACAATACATGAAGAAGGAAACTGGCTTAGTTTTGCATTTTTTTTATTTTTTTAATAAAAGAAGTACATGTTATTTATATTTTTTTTTCATCTTTCGAAACTGGGTCACGAGAAGCACATATGCTTTGCAAAAGATTATTTTCCTTAGTCTTATAGTCTTCATTCTTTATATAAAGCATTATGTTTATATAATTAAAGAAAAGCATATGTGCCGCCAGTGCTTATGGCGATATTTAATGTGGCAAATAAAATATTTTTATTTTATACAGTTTGATAATATAAAGGTATATTAAATATTTTTATATAATAAAAAATTCAATTTCTCTTGTTATTTCTCTTGTTTTTTATAAAAAAATATTAATAGAAGTGATTTATAATTACAATTAAGATTATTTAACTATTAAACATATTTTTAAAATTAAAATGAGAATTATTATATGAGTAAAAACGTAAAATGAAATTCACTAATTAAGTTAAAAATTTTAATAATAATTAGTGAATTTTAAAATGAGAATTATTAAAATTCTTAACTTAATTAGTGAATTTCATTTTACATTTTTACTCATAATAATTCTCATTTTAATTTTAAAAATATGTTTAATAGTTAAATAATCTTAGTTGTAATTATAAATCACTTCTATTAATATTTTTTTATAAAAAACAAGAAAAATAACAAGAGAAACTGAATTTTTTATCATATAAAAATATTTAATATACCTTCATATTATCAAACTGTATAAAATAAAAATATTTTATTTGCCACATTAAATATCGCCATAAGTATTGACGGCACATATACTTTTCTTTAATTATATAAACATAATGCTTGATATAAAGAATGAAGATTATAAGACTAAGGAAAATAATCTTTTGCAAAGCATATGTGCTTCTCCTGACCCAGTTTTGAAAGATGAGAAAAAAAATATAAATAACATATATTTCTTTTATTAAAAAAATAAAAAAAAATGTAAAACTAAGCCAGTTGTTTTGCTATACAGACCGATAATATTTTTTTCTTCTCCATGTATTGCCACAAGTACCAGCGACACCATCACATCAGCCTATCTCGTCCCTTCAATTAGTGAGACTGGTGTCTCGTCATTGATGATGGCGATACCCTTTATAAAAAAGAACTCCCTCCGCAAATATTTTCAAAAAGAACCCTATTTAATAAATAATTATTAAAAGGTCCTCTTAGATAAATTTGACCGAGTTTGATAAAAAAGTGAAAAGACAGCAAATGATAGTTGAACCTTTTACCTTTAAAACCGTAACAATAAAGGACGACTTTTTTCCCTTTTTCTCACGAATGACACTTCAATTCTCCTCAAGATAAAAAAAGAAAAAAAAAATCAACAACCCTTTACTTGAGATCAGAGAGAGCCTAAATAAGTAGCCAATAAACAAATAGTGCCATCTCTGCTTCACCGTTTGTGGCACTCGTATTTATTGAACAAAATGCATTACATAATAATGGATACATGCACCACAATAGTGATAGTAATATACTAGTTATGTAGTTTTATTTCTGTCAAAAAAAAGTTATGTAGTTTTATATATATAGGAAAGTAAAACTAAGGGAGTGCAAAAATAATGTTCTCAAATTGATTTTATGAACGTAACAATGATGAATACATAAAAAGGAGAGTGTACCAATTTATTCTTTTTAATATACCCTTTATTAAATTTTATAAGAAATAACTAACATGTCATGTCATTGATTTAAGTAAAATTAAAACTTATTTTCTAAGCAAAGTCTTGTGTTGAAGTTTTGTAGAAAAAAAAAAAAAGAAATCCTATTATGGCCAATTAATTAAATTCCTCAATCATAATTAAATATCAATAAATAATTAAACCCAAATTCACAATTATCATACACCAAATCCTCAAATAATCTCCAATAAGTTAATTAACTCCTAATTTCGTAAATTAACTCATAATATGTATCACTATATCAATGACATCTCCATTCACAAAAAAACAATATCAATGACATTTTTTTACATCTCCTTATGCATAGACTCATCCACAACAAACAAGGAAAAATACAACAATAAACTAAGCAGTGTCAAATTTTGGTATAGATTCAATGTCTAGAATTTGACATTGACTAGAAAAAACTTAATAAAAGTAGGAGTAAAATTCATTAGATTTACAAAACTTTGTGATTTAGCAAATAATTATATATTTAATAGATACTAGGGCGATGGATTGAAAGATTAATCCACGAAATAAAAGATTAAAAATATAAATTTAATATTTGAATGCATAAAAAATATAACAAATTAATTCTATTATTAATTTTGTAAAATTATTTATTATTAAATTATAATATTTAAACATGAATTTAATAATAAATATATATATTTTTAAAAAAATTGACATTAAAATATAAAATTCAAAGATAAATTCATTATACTTATTACATTTAAATTCTTTATTTTTAAAGATCAATTTATTAGTGCATCACTGGTCGAATTTGATTATTTATTCAAAAGAAGAAAAAAAGAAAAAAGTAAGGACAGACAAGAGACACGTCAGCAGACTTTGAAGTCGTGGTGAGTGTGACGGTAGCATTGTTCTTGCTGCTGGTGGCGGAGCAGCTCCTTCTGGCGACGGAGCTCCATAACCTTGCGGTGCGAGTTCGAGTGCTGAGTCATCACGAACGTAGGGCTCGCGGCGGGTCGGTATTCGGGTACGAGCCGACCCGACTTGAACCGCACGCCGCACGCGTTGCAGAGCGTCTTCGGCCCCAACGGTCCCGTGCGCCACTGCGGGGTCTTATCCGTCGCACAGTGGCTGCAGCGCCGCACGCCGTCGCCGGTCACCGACCCTTCCCTTCTTGCTCTCGATTTTCCCGCCAACACCGGTGAAGATGATGATGATTTGGGATATTCGTTATTATTATCGTTCCTGTTATTGTTGGAAAGAAACGGCGTCGTGTGGGATCCAATGGATGCGGGTGGTGGGATGTTGTGAAACGACGTCGCCTCGTCGTTCACGAACTGGGAGAGCCACTCCAGCTCCACTGCTTCGTCGCTCTATGGATACAGCGAAATTAAGAAAAGATAATGAGCAAATAAATAATAATACTCCAACAAAAAGTAAATAATATATGTGTACTAGTTACACTGTCATTACATATATAATAATAAATTTATTATTTTTATAATAATTATTTAAAAATTATATTAATAATGGTTTTACAATGATATTGCTTGCATAACTTTAAATTAAAAATAGAAACTTGATTAAAATGGATGCAAAAATCTTTTAGGATTTAGGATTTTGTTATCACCATTACATTTTTTATAAAAAAAATACGCCCTTTAAATATTTTATTGAGAAACCGTGGATATTCATAAAAATAAAAGCAATCATAGTTCAATTGATCCCCCATTCAATACATAATCTCCCTTTTAACTATTCTTTATAAGATTGTTGGATTTTGTATTGATAGATAGATACATTAATAATCATTTTTTTATTAATTGATAACGTAAAAATTAAATACATAAAAATAAAATGTAAAGACTGTTTTATGACACCCATATATTAGAGTATTGATTGGATCATATCAAGGTAAAAACTTGAACATAGTAGTAGGCTTACCGGAACGGAAGGGAAATTGAGGAAGAAATTGGGATCGTGGGAGATTGATGGAGAGTTTTGCGGCGGAGGAAAGTGGTGGTGGGTGTCGGTGGTGGTGGTGGTGATGTTGGAGAAATCTAGAAAATCATCGATGTGTAAGCAATCTGAAGGGGTGGAAAAGGAACCGTACAAGTCCATTGTTTTCTTCTTTCTTTTGTTTGAGAGAGATGGAGAGAAATAAGAGGATTGGTTTTATATATTGATGAGGGGGGGCAGGGGAACGTGCGAGGAGTGTGAGCATGCACTCATCACTCACACTAACTCAACAGTGTAACTCACACGCACTCTAATGAATGAAAAAGTATACTTAATTCGAAGAACTAAGAAGAAGTAACATGCAAGTTGGAACTCAATGCAACATGGTAAGCAACTCTAATGCATGTCGGCTATTTCTTATTAATCAACTATCCACAAAATATGGAAAAAAATCCTCTCCATTTGTTTTTCAATCCGTTTCTTCCATTTTTATGATTTTGGAAAAATGAATGCTACTCTCCATTTAATGTTTATGTGTAACATGTTCATTCCATTTTATAATTTAAAATTTATAAATATATATTACTTATATTAATTTTTTTATAAAATAAGATATTTATTTTAAGATCTGTTACGTAAAATTAAATTTTTTTTATCTTTTTAAGATTTTGTTAACGTGTTAATATAAGTTGTTATCTTTGTTTTGACACTTGTAGGTTGGTTTTCAGCTATCATATCTAATTTTTTAGTCATAGTTTGATTGTTGCATACAAGCTAAAAGGAGCTTTTTATTAGGAGATGTGAGATGAATGATTAAATAACCGTCATGATCAAAATAGAAAGTCCAGATTTAATTGCTAATTAAAATTACACGTGCATTCAAGTTTGATTATGTCACACGCTTTTCTCACTCTTGGTTTCCAATTCTTTCGCGCGTATTACCTTTTCTTTCTTTATCGTCCCATCATCTTTCTCGTGATCAAACATTATCAAAAACTACTTTTGGGGTTTTTCTAACGCATCTTCCTATTGGGTTTTTCAACTTGCTCTGTTGTTTTGTTGTCACCCTGGACAAAGAGGCTCGAGTGGTTCAAGGTATTTTATGAAATAATTTATTTTTTCAAGACATACCTGTATC
Organism: Glycine max; assembly: GCF_000004515.6. Classification (NCBI taxonomy): domain Eukaryota; kingdom Viridiplantae; phylum Streptophyta; class Magnoliopsida; order Fabales; family Fabaceae; genus Glycine; species Glycine max. The sequence goes on from NC_016090.4 coordinate 34,035,020, forward strand.
ATTCAAAAAATGGTAACACTACTTTACTATTATTCAAAGAAGTACGAGAGAATAAAAAGTCATTAGAAACTCAAACCAAACAAAATCTACTAAAACACTGTGTGATAGAACCAAAATTGAATGCACTTGTAGTTTTAATTAGCGATTAAATATGGACCTTCTATTTTGATCTAAGGGCAGATATTTAATCCCCTCACCTCTCATAATAAAACACTTCTCTCACCCCATATGCCCCCTATATATATATATATATATATATATATATATATATATATATATATATATATATATATATATATATATATCCTCCTCCCTAGAAAAGACAAGCGATTTCTTTCTCTCCGAGATTTTCTCTTCCTTCTCTTATAAAAACTTATTTTTGAGAGCAAGAACATTGGTGTTCAGAAGTTCGAGGATCCTTTTCGCTATACACAATCCGAACCAACGGGTTGTCATCTTTTGAGAGATGAGCGCAATCAAATTTTTCTACGAGTATAGTGGGGGCATTTTCTCTCTAAGGATAGCGTTTGCGCGCTTCAACCAAGACTAATTATTTCTTCCTCTAAGTTATTTTTCTTCGTGCTTATCATATGATATAATGCATTGTTGATTCATGTCCTGCCAATTAAAGTTATTTTGCTAATGTTATTTTGTTATTTAATTCAAGACTTTGCATTTTCTTCTTATTTATTTCTTTCATTTTATTTTAATTTTCTAACCTTCTTACATAGAAAAAATTCACTTTCTTCTTGCATAGTCTTTTCTGCGGTCACATTTTGTTTAATCAAAATATCCGTCATGGATATGATTAAGTTCCTTTCCAGTAAGCCTGAAAAATCTACGAGTGAATTTTTTATCTGTTGGCAACAACAAATGAAATTCTGGTTTACTGAATTGAATTTATACTCTGTGATTTCTAAAAGAGAAATAAAAACTTTGACTTTCTTTACTAATATAGTTCAAACTGATACAACCAAATCTTCTACCACTAAGCATGATGTTTTTGATAAAGATATTTTGTGTCATGGACGCATTTTAAGTGCTTTGGCTGATAACACATAAACTTTTTTGTCATACCAAAAATTTTGTTGAGTTATGGGAAACACTTGAATTGAAATATGGATCTGCTGAAAAATGTTTAAGTCGATACTCTTGTGAAAAAATGATTGAGCTTCAAATGATTGATGGAAAATCTGTTTTAGATCATATCCATGAATTTGAAAACATTGTTTATGACATGAAATTGAAAGGAATTGTTTTTCCTAACATTATGCTTGTGGCTTTCATGATTTCAAAATTTCCACCTTCATGGACTGATTTTGCTCAAAGCCAGAAACATAAACATGAAGATTTCACCTTTGATGATTTGCTTGTATGTCTCTGCATTGAGGATAAACATCGTTCATCTCAAAAACACTTGCAAAAATATGATTCTCACTCTAAGGCCTATCTTGTTAAGAGCTCTAGCAAACCTTTCTCTAAGTCCTTCAAAAAGCATGGGTTTAACAAAAAAAAAATTGGTAGAAAACCTTCTTTTTCTAAAAATAAGAACAATGTTTTTAATAACAACAATAAGCCTAAGGATAAAAATTCAGGAAATGAAATTTTTTGCTTTGTTTGTGGGCGAGCTAATCATTTGGCCAAGAATTGTTTTCAACGTCATCGCGAGCCTACGTATTTCCCTAAACCTCATGCTAATGTTGTTACCACCAGTGCTGCCTCTGATTCCCTATCTGGCAGGTACCATGTCACTAGCCTTGAGTTAAATTGTGTTTTTAACTCAAATGATTAGTTTATAGACTCTGAGGCTAATGTTCATGTGTGTATTGATAAAAAAAATTATTTTCTTTATATCAGGAATCAAGCACACGTACCGTGAACATGGGGAATGAGAGTATGACACATGTGTTAGGAGAAGGTCATGTGAAGCTAGAGCTATCTTCAGGGAATTTTCTTGTTTTAGATGGAGTCTATCATATTTCTAATATTAGGAAAAATTTAATAAGTACTTCTTTGTTAGTCCAACAAGGGTACAAGGTTGTTTTTGAGTCCAATAGAGTTGTTATTACGAGACATGGTGTTTTTATTGGTAAAGGCTACATTTGTAATGGTTTGTTTAAGTTAAGTGTTGGATCAAGTGGTCTCGGAATAATTAAGAAGGGGGAGGGGTTGAATTAATTATTAATGTATCTTGACTAATTAAAAATTATCCTTCTTAATGTTACTAGATTCAACTATGCTTTTACTACTAAGTTAAGAAAGTAAAGAACAAAAACAATAACTTAACCAAAAGTAAAAGCGGCAATTAAAAGTACACAACGGAAATTAAAGAGTGTAGAGAAGAAAAAGACAAACACAAGATTTATCCAGTCCCCAAGCAACCAACGATTCTTGAGATTTCTTTCAACCTTGTAAAATCCTTTACAAGCCAAAGATCCACAAGGGATGTACCCTCCCTTGTTCTCTTTGAACAACCAAGTGGATGTACCCTCCACTTGAACTGATCCATAAGAGATGTACCATCTCTTGTTCTCAGTATAACAACTCAAGTATATGTGCCATCTACTTGTACCACAAAGGATATACCATCCAATGTGTTAGGACAAAGAATTCTTAGGCAGTTAGTCCCTTGAATTCTCTGTGAGGGGGATACAAAAGATATCTCAGGCGGTTAGTCCTTTGAAATCTTTTGTAAGAAACAGAAGATATCTTAGGCGGTTAGTCCTTTGAAATCTTTTGTCAAAAGGGAGAAGGGAAGAAACAAAAGAATTCTCAGGCGGTTAGTCCTTTGAATCTTTTGACAAGAGAAAAAAGTGAATGAAGAAGAAGAGTAGCACAAGTTTTTGAACAATGAACTTGAAGTGAATGAAGAAGAAGAGTAGCACAAGTTTTTGAACAATGAACTTTTCTTGGAACAAAAATTCTATGAAAGAAATCTGTTGATCATAAAAAGAAATCAATCTTTTAGAATGAAAGGAATCACTCTTAGTTATTTGAAATTCGTGTCATGGTCACATATTTATAATCATTTGATGACTCAAGTTAAAGTTTGTGACTCTTGGTAATTTCTTTAAAACTAGTCACCTTTTAAAAATTGTGACTCGTTTGAAAACTAGTTACTTTAAAAGTTGTGACTCTTTTGAAAACTAGTCACTTAAAGGTTATGACTTTTGAAAAACTCTTCAGAAACAAGTCACTTTAAGAATTATGACTTTTGGTAATTTATTTTTCGAAATCAGTCACTGGTAATCGATTACCATTATAGTGTAATCGATTACACATCAAAAGATGTGACTCTTCATGTTTAATTTTGAAAATCAAAACGTTTAGAAACACTGGTAATCGATTACAAGTATTGTGTAATTGATTACACAAATTTAAAATGATTTGAAAATGTTTTATCACTAATTGTGACTCTTGAAATTTGAAATCTAACGTTTTAAAACATTGGTAATCGATTACATGCTCATGGTAATCGATTACAGCTTTGTAAATTAGTTTTGAAAACAATGCTGGCTACTGGTAATCAATTACTACCTTCTAGTAATCGATTACCATAGAGTAAAACTCTTTGGTAAAAGATTTTGTGAAAAATTCTTGTGCTACTCAATGTTTTGAAAAACTTTTTTAGTACTTATCTTGATTGAGTCTTCTCTTGATTCTTGAATCTTGATCTTGATTGTTCTTGAATCTTGATTCTTGAAACTTGATTAAATCTTGAAACTTGATTGTTCTTGAATCTTGATTCTTTGAAACTTAATTCTTGAAGCTTTTTTACTCTTGATTCTTTGGAACTTGCTTAACTCTTGATTCTTTGGCATTATCAAAATAATATTGGAAGGCATTGCTTCCACATTAAGTCGTATGTCTCTTTCCATTAATAAAATATCTAGTCTTTCTTCTTTTGTTGCAAATGTTGAATGTTATAATATGTGGCATGCTAGGCTAGGACATGTGAATTTGAATTCTATCAAAATAATGATGTCTCTTAATCTTATTCCTAAGGCTTCCATTGATTTAAAATAAAAATGTGAAACATGTATTCAAGCAAAGAAACCCAGAAAGAGTTTTACTACATGTATTGAAAGAGAAACTAACTTGCTTGAATTGGTTCAGAGTGATGTATGTGATAGTAATGATGTGTTAACACTTGGTGGTAAGAGATATTTTATTACTTTCATTGATAATTTTTCCGAATATTGTTATGTGTATTTACTTAATCACAAAAGTGAATTGTTTTATAATTTCAAAGTATATAAAACAAAAACTAGGAAATCAATTAGAAAGAAAAATTAAAATTTTACGTTTCGATAGAGGTGGAGAATACACATTTTTAGACACGATTAATTTTTGTGAAATGCATGTGTTGGATCAAGTGACCTCGGAATAATTAAGAAGGGGAGGTTGAATTAATTATGAACGTGTCTTGACTAATTAAAAATCTATCATTCTTAATGTTACTAGATTCAAATAGGCTTTTACTACTAAGTTAAGAAAGTAAAGAACAGAAATAGAAACTTAACCAAAAGTTAAAGCGATAATTAAAAGTACACAGCGGAAATTAAAGAGTATAGGGAAGAAGAAGACAAACACAAGATTTATACTGGTTCAGCCACAAACCGTGCCTACATCCAGTCCCCAAGCAACCTGCAGTTCTTAAGATTTCTTTCAACCTTGTAAAATCCTTTACAAGCCAAAGATCCACAAGGGATGTACCTTCCCTTGTTCTCTTTGAAAAACCAAGTGGATATACCCTCCACTTGAACTGATCCACAAGAGATGTACCCTCTCTTGTTCTCAGTATAACAATCCACAAGTAGATGTACCCTCTACTTGAACCTCAAAGGATGTACCCTCCAATGTGTTGGGACAAAGAATTCTCAGGCGGTTAGTCCTTTGAATCTTTGTAAGGGGAGACAAAAGATATCTCAGACGGTTAGTCCTTTGAAATCTTTTGCTTAAGGGGAAAGGAAGAATCAAAAGAATTCTCAGGCGGTTAGTCATTTGAATCTTTTGTAAGGGAGAAGAGAGACACAAAAGAATTCAGACGGTTAGTCCTTCGTTCTTTTGGCAAAGGGAGAAGAGAATGAAAAAGATGAATAGCACAAGTTTTTGAACAAAGAACTTTTCTTGGAAGAGAAAGTGTTGATAAAAAAACTTTTAGAAAGATGAAGATAAATGAATTCGAAAATTCTGTAGAAAGATATTGAAAGATTGATTGAAAGATGTTTGAGAGATGATGTTGAAAAAAGATTGAAAGATAGATGATTCAAAGATGATTAATAATTATTAAAACTCATGCCATGGTCACATATTTATAATCTCTTGATGACTCAAGTCAAAACTTGTGGCTCTTGGCAATTTCTTTAAAACTAGTCACTTAAACAGTTGCGACTTTTGAAAAAATCTTCAGAAACAAGTCACTTGAAGAATTGTGACTTTTGGAAATGTATTTTTCGAAATCAGTCACTGGTAATCGATTACCATTAAGGTGTAATCGATTACACATCAATAGATGTGACTCTTCATTTTGAATTTTGAAAATTAAAACGTTTAGAAACTCTGGTAATCGATTACACAAGTTTAAACTGATTTAAAACTGTTTAAACACAAGTTGTAACTCTTGAAATTTGAAATCTTAACGTTTTAAAACACTGGTAATCGATTACTACCTTCTGGTAATCGATTAACAGAGAGTAAAACTTTTTGGTAATGATTTTGTGAAAACTTCTTGTGCTACTCAATGTTTTGAAAAACTTTTTTACTACTTATCTTGATTGAGTCTTCTCTTGATTCTTGAGTCTTGAATCTTGATCTTGATTATCCTTGAATCTTGATTCTTGAGAACTTGATTCTTGAATCTTTTGAATTTACTTAACTCTTGATTCTTTGACATCATCAAAATAACCTTGGAAGACATTGCTTTCACAACATGATATTATTCATGAAGTGACACCTCCGTATGCTCCTTAATCTAATGGTATTGCAAAAAGAAAGGAACATACCTTGCTTTATATAGTAAATGCTATGCTTGTAAGTTTTGGTTTGCCAAGTAATATGTGGGGTGAAACTTTATATTCTGCATGTCATATTCTTAATAGAGCGCCTTATAAAATTTTTGAAGAAACCCTTTATGAGCTATGGAGAAAAAGAGAACCAAATATAAAATATCTTAAAGTGTGGGGGTGTCTAGCAAAGGTTAATATCCCCATTAATAAGAAAAGGAAATTTGAACCAAAAACTGTTGATTGTGTTTTTGTTGGATATTCTTTGCATAGTACTACTTATAGATTTTTGGTATTTAATTCAAAAGTGTCTGAAATTTCTAATGATACTGTTATGGAATCTAGAGATGTCACTTTCCTTGAAAATGTTTTTCCTTTAAAAAATAAATTGTTAAATCTTTATATGGTTTGAAACAAGCTCCAAAGCAATGACACAAAAGTTTGATCAAATTGTTTTTTCGTATGGTTTTCAAATCAATAATAGTGATAAATGTGTGTATGTTAAACAATTTGATGATAGTGGATGTGTCATTTTATGTTTGTATGTGATTTGTCATTGTTGAATAAGCCTATATCTCCCATTCCAATGCATTGTGATAGTGAAGTTGCTATATCTAAAGTTACTAGCAAAATTTTTAATGAAAAAAGAAGACACTTAAGAGTGAGGCATAAGTCTATCAAAAATTGATTTCTCATGATGTCATTTCTCTTGACTTTGTCAGGTCAGAAAATAATATTGCAGATCCGCTTACAAAAGGGTTGACGCGTCAACAAGTGCTTGAGTCGTCGAGGGGAATGAGACTAAAGCTCATTATTTAGTTACAACAATGGACACTCATCTCCGTGTGATTGGTGATCCCATGAATGAAGTTCAACGGGTAACAACAAAATTGCTTGGACTAAAGTACACCAAAATAGAATTTTGCGGAGTTGTTTTGTTTCTCATTCCTATGACGATATATATTATAAATTGTGGCAATATTAAGGTTGAGGTATTTATATATGTGTATTTTTGGTATAAAAAATACCTCTGAATGAATCTGATGATAATTATTGTAGGGAAAAGGTCACAAACCACTATTTAAGGATTTACCTAGTGAGTGTGGTGGTGAAGCCGCCACTGTGAGATATGGGCTAATCTCTAAGTGACACTCATGAAACAAGATACATGCGCAAGGCCGTGTAACGTGCTACTATTGATTAAAACCTAATTGAACATCAATATTGTAGGGGTTATACATGTACTAAAGTCCGGTTAAAGAATGTATAGTTTAAGACAATTAAGTCACTACATTATTCTCGGGTGGAAGTTCATAAACATTAGGTATAAGGCTCAAAATTTGAAGGTTCCTTATGCCGAAATACAATATCACATACTCTTTCTCTTATGTTTCTATACAATTTTTTTTTCAAAAAATAATATATATTTTAAAATTTTAAATTATATAGGGGAATGTTAGTAAATATTTGTTTTATAATTTATAATTTATAAACATATATTACTTATAATATATAAAATAAAATATTTATTTTAGAATCGATTACATAAAATTAGATTTTCTATCTTTCTAAGATTTTGTTTTAATGGATCAATGTAATTTGTATGTTTGTTTTGATACCTGTAAGTTGGTTTCCAATATTTGATTTCCAATCGTCATATTTTTTTGTTGTTGCATAAGGGGCTTGATGCCTATCTCTTTCCTCCTCTCTAGAAAAGACAAGTAGAGTAGCAATTTGATTTCTTTCTCCCTAAAATTTAAATTTTCTCTTCTTTCTCTTATAAAAACTTATTTTTGAGAGTAAGAGCATTGATGTTCAAAAGGTTCGGGGATCCTTTCGCTGCACACCATCAGAACCAACGGGTTGTTGAATCTTGGGAGAGGAGCGCAATCATATTTTTCTACCCGTGCATTGAGGGTGTTTTCTCTCTAAGGATAGTGTTTGCGCGCTTCAACCCAGACTGATTATTTCTTCCCCTACTTTATTTTTCTTTGTGCTTATTATATGATATAGTGCATTGTTGATTCATGTCCTGTCAATTAAAATTATTTTCTTATTTAATTCAAGACTTAGCATTTTCTTCTTATTTATTTATTTTATTTTATTTTAATTTTCTAACAATTTGAAGAACCAAGAAGAAGTAACATGCAAGTTGGAACTCAATGCAACATGGTAAGCAACTCTAATGCATGTCGACTATTTCTTATCAAATCAACTATCCACAAAATATGGAAAAAATCCTCTCCATTTGTTTTTCTATCCGTTTCTTCCATTTTTATGATTTTGGAAAAAAGAATACTACTCTCCGTTTAATGTGTAACATGTTCATTTCATTTTATTAGAGTTCATTTTCTCTCCACTAAATATGTTTAATGGGAGAAAACAAGACTTAGGACTTTTGTGGACTCCAACTTGTTCAACCATAAAAGTTCTGAGTTTTTTTTCTCTTAATCGGGACAAGTCTAATAACTAGAGACTAGAGAGGATTCAGTTCTCTTTAATTAGAGATTTATTTTGTTTTTAAAAAATATTTTAGTGTGAAATCTAAAAGGGAGTAATGTAATATATAGATAAAAAAAGATAAAGAAATAGAGAATAAGATAAAAATAAATTATAAGAGAAACTGATGTATGAATATTAACCTAAAATGGGAAATCTTAAGCATCTATACAATTTTGGAGCGGAGCAAAGAGAGACACAAAGGGAGCGAATGAAAAATTAAAAGACAAAAATAATAAATACGATATGATGTAAAAAAAATAGAGAGAAATGATGTAAAAGTAAGTTGTAGGAAAATGAAATTATGAATATTACTCTTAATAGAAAAAGATAGAGAGAAGATGCAAAAGTAAGTTGTAGGAAAATGGAATTATGATTATTACTCTTAATAGAAAAAGATAGAGAGAAAAATTATGTAAAAGTAAGTTGTAGGGAAATGAAATTACGAATACTATTACTCTTAATTAAACAGATATAAAAACTAGAAAAAGATTGAGAGAAAAATGATATAAAAGTAAGGTGTGGGAGAATGGAATTATGAATATTATTACTCTTAAACAAATAAAACATTTAAAATTATGTTTCTTTTATTATCTTTTAACTTAAAATATATTTTAAAATTTTGTTCCACTTTATTATTATTATTATTATTTTTACTTTCTTCCCTGACAAAGGTGTATCAATATGGTCAGTGAAGGCATGTGATCAGTGAGGCATCTAGAAATAAAAGAAGGAATAAAATACAGTGTGGTAGCACAGACAAGACATACAAGTGCTCCCAACTAGCTCTCACTCACTCCTCACCTCTTTGAATTTGAAGATGAAAACAACAAAACCCATAGCAAAAGGGCAAAGACGGTTAAGGCACTTTAGTTGCAACTCACCAATTCATTATCCCCACAAGGCACGTGTAGAACCCACAACTCATGGGTCACACACGATATTCTTTTTTTTTTTTACTAAATTAGAAATCATGGATATGTCTTAATTTATGAGATCAAAGATGAACTTTAATCGTGATATATAATTATTATTAATCTAAAAAAAATTAAATATAATTTTTTTTATTAAATATATTTTTCCATTCATGTGAATGCGGATGAGTCTTTTATCCTATGTCAAGCATTTGGTTATGTTTTTCAATCGATTGATTATTACAAAACAATTTTTTTTTTTTTTTTGCAACACATGGGTACTCATAAGTCATAACGTGGTACATCGTCCTTTTATGCGGCAGGGTGCTTGCTTGAATTTGATTGATAATTTTATTCTTTTATTTTTAGATATAAGATTTTAATCGATTAGCGTGCTAAGGCCGAAATAATAAATAAAGCTCGTAAGAATTTTAAAATATAAATAAATATTTTATAATAGTATTACTCTCTTGTTTCTGTTATAAGACACTTCTAAGAAAATTTATATAAATAAATAAAAATGGGTAAATTAGTTAGTTTTATTCAAAGAAAAATATTATTAATGTATCAATTTTATCCTTGTCATTAAGGGTCATGTGAAGACATTAAAGTATAAAAATATTATGTATCACTGTCAGTAAAAAAACGTAAATTCTTAAAATCTTTAATAAGAAAAAAGAATGAAAATAAAATTAAGTGTTTTATATAAAGTATAAAATGACTTAAAAAATAATCAGTAATTCCTTTTAGACGATGTGTTATATTAATAACTGGAAATAGTACATACAATATATTTTTTTATTCATAAACAACACAAATATCAAATATTAAATTGCATGTTAATAGAAGTTTAACTTTTTGGTAGAAATTGAAAAGTTTGTTACTTATAATGCTTGGATTGCTTTGATAAGTCAAGATTTGAGAATTTAACAGTTTTAGACAATCCGAGAACTTGAAGTTGAATCATTAATATCAAAGAAATTTAAAAAAATTCTTATATTTAAAAAAATTCTTATATTAATGAAAGTAAGAAAAAACAGGTCAACTTTTTCTTTCATTTTTCTTCAATCTTCTCTCTAACCAATCAGAAAAAATACATTGTAAGTCATGTTTTCTTTCCTCATACTTTCTCTCCTATAAAAGGGAGCATTAAAGTATCCTGCAGCAGCTAGGAGGGACAAACTCAAAATCCAAGAAACAAATTACTCTACACAACAACTACGGGTGAACAATCCCAATTGTATCATAAAACAAACCCAATCCAGGAAGAATGTGTATAGAAAAGAGTAGATGTGCATTAAGATGTCTCCTTGTACATAAAAGGAGGTGAAGAAGATAATGATAAAAAGGAAAATAAATTAAGAAAATATATTGGACTATGGTTTTAAAAGATTGTTTTAACTTAGAAAAATCTTATAATTTTTTTTAAAAATTAAAAAATACAGTGACTTAATAAAAAATTTTTAAGACTTGATTAAATTACTCATTTGATCTCTATAGTTTCATGATTCTTATCTTTTTGGTCCTTATAGTTTTTGAAAGTGATTTTTTTAGTCCTTATCGTTTACATTTTAATTCTCTTTTTAGTTCCTATAGTTTTGAAAGTGATTTTTTTTAATCCTTATCATTGGTATTTTAATTCTCTTTTAGTCTCTATAGTTTGAAAGTGGTATTTTTAGTCCCTATACTTTATATTTTAATTCTCTTTTAGTCCTTATCATCAAAATATGAGTAGTATTATCAATTACAATTAATTACAAAAATATTACTAACTAATTCGTAACTAATTTATCGTAAAATAATTTGTAATAAAAAATAATCGATAATTTATAACTAATTTGTAGCTAATTATTTTTATATTTTTTTGTAGTAAGGACTAAAAGATAATTAAAATACAAATTATAGGGACTAAAAATATTACTTTCAAACTATAGGTACTAAAAGAGAATTAAAATATAAACTATAAGAACTAAAAAAATACTTCTAAATTACAGGGACTAAAAGAGAATTAAAATATAAATTATAGAGATTAAAAAAATTAATTTCAAACTATAAGAACTAAAAATATAAGAATCGTGAAATTATAAGAACAAAAAATAATGACTTTTAAAATTAAAATCAAGCTTATATAAAAAATTCTAATAGTCTTATTTGAATGAGACTTTTACCATAAGATTTTTTGATATTGTTTAAAAATTTTCTAAATCCTAATTGAATACATCTTTCTCAAGAAAAAAAAACAAGAAAGTGAGAAAAGAAAAGGTAAATAGTAAAAGCCATGTGCAAATCTCGTCCAAGTCCAAAAAGTGATTCAACACGTTAGAGAGAAATGTGAGACCCACTTAATTTTTGAAATCATCTATCTATATACAAACAATGCCCTCGGGTGCCACGTGTCGCGATTTCGTTGCCCCATTTCCCGCCCAAAAATGCCCAATCATGCTACAGTAGCCCCCCCCCCCCCCCCAACGCAGCGTTTTTTGTCAACCTTATTTTTTTTCCTTTTTTATTTTTTTCTTTTACGAATACCAACACATTTATTGTTTTTTCCTTTTTTGCGTTTACGGCCATTTCGCCTTTTCGTTGCCCCATTTGCTGTTGCTTGGTTTCGTGTTTCTTTTCTCTGCTGTGAGAAAAAAACATGGAAGACAATGTGTTGGTACTATTGTTCATGTTCTTTCTTATCTCACCACTACCTTTCCTTCACCTTAGGTACATAGACACATAAACAGAACCCGTCTTCTGCTAAAGATGCAATTTTTAACATGACATCTCTTCATTTGCCCACTCGTCTTCGGCGTTTTTTCTTTTTGTTTTTTGCCATTTCGCTTCCTGTGTTCTTTGTTTGGCAGAGAAGGTGGATGCACACAATAAAGCTGCGATTTTGATGAGTACGGGGGCGTTTTCGTTGTTGCTTCGATGTTTCTTTTTTTGCATGCTTTTCGTTTCACAGAGAAGCTCGAAGAACACACTAAAGCTTCAATTTTTTGGATTTTTAGAGGTACGTTTGCATTTATATTGATCTCTTACAAAGCTTTCTCATGGTCCTTTGCTTAAACTTATATTGCATGTTATTTCTTTCGTAGAGAAGGTCGAACAACACACTAAAGCTTTGATTTCTATCTCAACAAAACGGTGATTTTGACCACCGTAGGTGCATAGACCCATAAACGGAACCTGTCTTTTGCTAAAGATGCGATTTTTAACATCACATGTCTTCATTTGCCCACCCGTCTTCTGCGTTTTTTCTTTTTGTTTTTTGCCATTTCGCTTCCTGTGTACGAGGGGTTTTCTTTGTTGCTTTAACGTTTCTTTTCTTCCATGTTTTTTGTGGGTGTTCCTGATACTTCGAGCTACTTTGTTTCGCATAGAAGCCCAAACAACACTAAAGCTTTCATTTTTATCTCAAGAAAAGCAGCGATTTTTATCACAAAGGTGTGTTTTCTTTGTAGTTCTTTCAAAGCTTAATTTTTTTTGGTTTATTGTTTGGGTGTTCCTCATCCTTCTACTACTTTGTTTCGCATAAAAGCCCGGACAAGACTAAAGCTTTGATTTTTATCTCAAGAAAAGCAACGATTTTTATCATAACAGGTGTGTTATCTTTGTAGTTCTTACAAAGCTTATTTTTTTGGTTTATTCTTTTGTTGTTCCTGATCATTCTTCTACTTTGATTCGCATAGTAGTCCGGACAACACTAAAGCTTTCATTTTTATCTCAAGAAAAGCAACAATTTTTATCACAACAGGTACGTTTTCTTTGTAGTTATTTCAAAGCTTAATTTTTTTGGTTAATTGTTTGGGTGTTCCTTATCGTTCTTCTACATTGATGGTGCTTTCTATCATTCCTTTTTTTTTGCTTCTACGTTTCCTGTGTATTATATTTGGTTGGACCTTTTGTGTTTCAAATGTTAAATTGCACCTTTTGTATCCATTGTTGTTGGGTAGATTGCTTATTTGTGTTCTACCTCAGCCCTAATATTTGGGTGTTCCTGATCGTTCTCCTACTTTGTTGAGCATACAAGCCCGAAGAAAACTAAAGCTTTGATTTTTTTCTCACAGAACAAAAGGATAGATTTTTATGACAACAAGTGCGATTTTGAGGGTGTTCCTGATCGTTCTTCTACCTTGATGGTGCTTTCTATCATTCCTTTTTTTTTTTGCTTCTACGTTTCCTGTGTATTATATTTGGTTGGACCTTTCGTATTTCAAATGTTAAATTGCACCTTTTGTATCCATTGCTGCTGGGTTGATTGCTTATTTGTGTTCTACCTTAGCCCTAATATTTGGTTGCTTTAGTGTCTTTTGCATTTGTTGGTTATGATTTTTTTTGTGGGTGTTTATTAATGTCATTTGTAGATAAAAATTTGTTTGCTTTTGTAGCAATGGTACATTTTGTATCACATACTTATTATTTGTGTGTGCATTCTGTTGTTTCAAATATTGAATTGCACCTTTTGTATCCATTTCTGCTGAGTAGATTGCTTATTTGGGTTCAATTTGTATTAATATTGGAAAATAAAATTCTACTTACAGCTTTTGTATTTCAAAAATTAATTTATACATTCTTTGGTGGATGTCTATGATTCTTTTTTCTTTAGACTTTACCTTTCCTGTGTATTATATTTGGATGTTCAGGCAACCCTTCACAAGGCAAGACAACACTGTTATCCAAACCTGTGTTCTTGCATCCTCTGCATAGCCTTTAGCGGTACCTTCTTTGTTTCATTCTATTGTATGCCTTTGTGAATTTGTTAATGTTGTTGTCATAGTTGTAGTGTTATGAATTGGTTAGTTGTTGTGATTTGTGATCCTGTTTTTTGGTTCTGTTTCAAATTCTACAATGTGATAGTTTGTGGTGGCTTTGCATTTTATCATCTGTGAATTTCTTTCTTAAAACTTTGTTTTTCTTGCAATTTTTATGATAACCAATGGTTGTTTCTTATATCATTCAGTATTTCTATTTTGACAGGATGGTGAAGGTGTAACTGAGGAGGTGAAAAACAATTACCATGTTTTCAGAAAATTAGAGTCATGATCATCCCATTTGTATATTTTTTTTTTTAGCTTTTACGTTACCTTTCCTGTGTATTATATTTGGTTCGACCTTTTACCATTTCTATGATTCTTTGTATCCATTGTTGCTAGGTAAATTGCTTATTTGTGTTCTACATCAACTGTAAATGGCTTCTTTTTTTTCCTTCTACCTTTCCTGTGTATTATACCTAAGCCTTCTATGTCAGCCCTTATTTGTTTGATTTTACCTAAGCCTTCTATGTCAGCCCTAATATTTGTTTGCTTTATTGTCTTTGGCCTTTTTTGGTTATGATTTTTTTCTATGGGTGTTTAACCATGTCATTTTGTAGATAATAATTTGAAAAATTAAGTTGCACCATTTGTATTCTGTTGTTTAGTTAATTTTGTTTATATTTTGGTATATCCTAACTGACATTGGTTTTTAATTTTGACCGAGACCAACAAACTACACAAATAACAGTGTTTGGCATTTCAAATACAGCTTTGTTGAAATTTTGATATTGTTTGCAATATTTATTGTCCTGAATTGAAGTAATCCAAATTTAGAGTCACCGGCGATTGTTACTTTGCTGAAGTAATCCAAATTCAACAACACCTTTTTGTATCTTTAACTGAAAAATTTAGTTCGGTGTACAAATAATGTTGTATGCATGAATATTGATTTTTTGTGTTTCTTTCTTTTGTCTTTTCAAGGTAACGTATAGACCCCTACAAAGTCCCGTTAGCAGATTTTTTGGAATTTGTGTTTATACAGGTGCTAATGACTACTAACACTTTATCTTATGGATATCAGCATGTATTATATTAATAGTCTTTGTGTAGTGACCGTCAGTATTCTGATTTCAATCTTTGAAATGGGATGTCACATCCATCATCCCTCATAATTATTATAGTACACTACCAGATGTTTCCTGACGTATAATTTCCCGTGTAATTAATACACTACTAGATGTTTGCTGAGGTGCAATTTCCCAATGTTAAAACACTACGTGTCTATTCATATTTCATACATAGGGAAGTAAAAAACATCATCTTTTCCATATACACATAATTACTGTTTTTGATAAAGAGTTACTGTTATTATTTTTTAAAATTTAACCTTTGTATGTAATTATTTATTACTATTTAATTATACACCAATAGTCATCATAGACTAGCGCGTGAAGTGTAATAGCCTCACAATAAAAACACAACAACAGTAACCATAATAAACTAGCACGGGAAGTGTAAAAGGTTATCGGTTACTTTGTACATTGTTAATTGTTCTTGATAAGTGTTCACCCTCCCCCTCCCATAATTAAAACGCAGTATTATATATATCTATAACCACCCAGTATCCTCAAATCTTCACCCATTTGTCGAAGGACTTCTCCAAACACAAAACACTATGAATACATCATCATCAAATGTGTTTGATGCTGTAAGTTTAACTTTTCCATCCTTTATGTTTACCTTCTTATATGTTCGAGTTTGCTTCATCATGTAGCCTTCATCCTTCTATCCTTGTTCTTTTCGTTCATACTACATGTTTGATATTGCGATATTTATCTTCTCCTTTCAATGGGTACATCTTTGTTCACTTACTCATTACGTAAACATTTCTCATCTAGGGCCCATCAAATTTACATGTACCGAGAATTGTGCACCAATTTGAAGCGTCATTCCATGTTCAACAGGTTACGACTCTCACCCCTAAACATTTAGTTATTTATGTTAATATCAAATAAATAATATGCTTCAAATTTTAATGTGCAGAATGTCATTGAGGTTCCTTTGTCTTATCATAGACAATGGTCCCCAAATTATCCAAATTATGTGTTATTCGACTACGAAGGAGACAAACATTTTATAAAGCTTCATAAATATGGTAACCGTTTCTATTTTGGTGATAGACTCAAGGAACTTAGGAGAACCCATGGCATTCACGAAAGTGTTCTCATGCGGTTTGTTGGAAGGGACAAAAAATACTACTTTCAGTGTGGACGTTGTGGGACCTCTACACCAAAGGGCAGCCCCAACCATAAGGCACCATGTTTTTACCATTGATGTCTCTGAAGATATGATACATCAAAATTATCAATTGGTAGGTGTTTCTTAATTTAATCATAATCCTTTATATTATTTATTGTTGACTTCTTATATTTAATCACCGTGTTCCTTCTAACCTAGGTTCTGCCACCAGAGGCTTCAATTTATTTAACTGCATCAAAAAAATATATGGTTGTAGATTGTGGTAGTGGTAGGCACCAAAAATGGATGATCACCATGAACAATGGTATGTCATGTGTTGCTGACGCGTGGATTCATTGTTTAGGTGACTGTCATTTGAAGGCTGGAGATGAGGTCATCTTTTTCTACAACATTGACCAACATTTATGGGAGGTCCTCTATAGGAAGCAAGTTACATGGGATGACACAGAGGATGAAGCTGACTCACCTTGAAGAAATATTTAATTACTTATCTTTGTTTTATTTTGATATATTATGTTGTAATTTAATTACCCTCGGGTAATGAACAATTTTTTTTTTTTACTTTTGTTTGTTTAAACATTGCTATCAACAATACAATTATTATTATGTTTTATTCTATGTTTGTGGGTTTAATTTTTCTATGCTATATATTATTTAGTTAGATTCAATTTTGGTTGTTTCCAAATAATATTACTTGGGCTTTCGAAAAAAGCCTGCACTTTAGTGAATGTGGTTGTTCACCTTTACAGAACCAAGGGACAATGAAATGTAGATCTTCAAATGCTTCAAGTACATGTAAGTTATTTTTCTTTGTCTACTTTGTGATTTATTTTTATTTACTTATTATATACATTTATTGTTGCAGACCATTGAAGTTGTCGAGACTTATTGTTTGGGATCAGAGACCCTAATTCAAGATGGAACCTCATATTTTATGTGTGTTTGACATTGTACTTTGAATTGTAATTACATTAGCAGTGATTTCACAATATGTTACATGTTTTTACATTAGTAGTCTTTTTAGTCTGTATTATCTGTTTGAATATTTAAATTAATTTTTTGTACATTTTTTAAAGATTATTAATATTTAACAATTAAGAAATCTCAAATCCTAAAATGAACACGTGTTGGTAATATTCAAATAGGAGTATGAGCCCGGGCGTTCGCACGGGCAAAACTCTAGTTGAATAATAATTCTCTCAACCAAATCATTCTAGTTTTTTTCGTGTAAATACATCTTCTCTCTTTTCCTTTTTTCCAATCTATATTACTTTACAATTTAATTCTTAATATATACTATTTGGGACTTTCTCTCTCATTTTTTTTAATTAAAATATTATAAAATATAAATATTATATTATATAATTTTTTTAATTAGTTTTAAAATTACTTATTTAATAAATTAAATTTTTTAATTTTGTTTTTTAATTTTTTTAAAGAAAATGATATTATTAAATATAATTATTTTTTATCATTTAATTTACTTAACATATTTTTTAGGTGAATATTTTTATTTAAAATCTGAATTTTCTAATATAATTATATTACTAAATATAATTAGTTTGTTTATGTCATTAGATTTAATTAAATATGAGAAAACTTTTTGTTTAACAATTTATTTATAGAAGAACATTATATTGCATTATCTATAAAATACTTAAACAATTACATTGGCTAAGGAAAAACTTAAGATGGAGATATATTAGGATAATTGTTTCTGTTATGATCATGTTGTCAGAAAATTTCACATTTTTTTCTATTTTTCCCGTACATTTTCTTCTTCCTCCGTCTCACTAGAAATGCAATTGAAAAGGAGATGATCATTTAGAGTCCTCTCTCCTTGGATCAGGTATCTAGTTCATATTCTTGCCACATTGATTGAGGTGACAGCAAAAAATAACTGTTAATTAAATGTCTTTAAAAATATTTTCAATATATTTTTATTATAAAAAATAGCTCATATTTAGTCGTTATTTTTGGGTATTTTAATATTTTCTTTTCATATCAGCAAGTGATAAATAATAAAAATATCAATTCTTATCACTTAAGCCAAACATAATTGCTAAATAAATATTTTTAAAGATATTTTTAATATACTTTTATTTAAAGATATTTTCAATATATATTTTTAAAGATATTTTCAATATAGAAGTTACTACTCTTTGAAATTTTATGTCTATTGTATAAGACAGATGTGTATCAATTAGTTTCTTTACTGTGTTTTTTTTAGTTTATTTTAATACTACTAACTAATTTTCTTATTTTTTTAATTAACGAACATAACAAAAAAATATCAACAGCACGTAAATTTAACTGCAAAAATACATATAAAGTAACTAAAAAATTGTACTCTAATTTTATCCAATTTTTTTTATTTTTTCTTTATCGGTATATCTTTTCTTTAAAAAAATAGAAAACAAAATTATAAAATTTAATTTAATAAATAAGTAATTTTAAAGCCAATTAAAAGATTATACAATATAATATTTATATTTTATATTAAAAAAATAAAAAGGAGAGAGAAAGTCCCAAATAATATATATTAGAAATTAAATTGTAAAGTAGTATAGACTAGAAAAAAAATAAGAGAGAAAACGTTTATTTAGGAAAAAAAAAAAAACAAACCATCCCTTATAAATATAGACATTTATGAAGTCAAAAGGTGATATTTCGTAGGTAGGTGTGTCTAATTTTGCATGAGACTACGTTAACACTGCACAGGAGTAAAACCACCTTCTCTTCTTCTTCTTCTTTACTCAAAAGTCAAACCTCACTCATTCTTTTTTCTTGTTCTTCTTCTCTACCAATTTCAGCTTTCTTTCCCTGTGATGACTCTTGTTCTTCGTAATTCCTCGCCCACCACCATGGCCAACTTCTCCTCCAACCAGATTCGCTTTCTCCTCAGTTCTTTGAACGAAGTCAACTTTGACTCCGTTTTCCGCCAACTCTCTCAGGTTATTCATTCATTCACTCACTGGGATCTTTCTTTTTCACACTTAATCTTTTTTCTGGGTTTCTTTCGAATTTCTTGTTTATGCTGCGTGCTTGATAAAGTTTCTTCCTTGACCCCTATCTTTTGGATTCGACTTTTGAATTGACTTGACATGCACGCATGCTTGTGTGTTCAAGAATGCTTTTAATTTTGCCACCACGTGGGAATGCTTTTATGGATTTTTTGTAGGTGGATTTTTAGTAGGTTTGTAAAGGGAAAGATACACATTAGATATTGTTTTAGGAGGGAATTAATGCTACATTACTTATTGTTATCTTATCTTCCTGTGACATGAAGAATCAATCTGGTTTTTTCAATGGGAGATATAAGGTTGATTGGGTGCTTAAGAAGAAAGGGAATGA
Organism: Glycine max; assembly: GCF_000004515.6. Classification (NCBI taxonomy): domain Eukaryota; kingdom Viridiplantae; phylum Streptophyta; class Magnoliopsida; order Fabales; family Fabaceae; genus Glycine; species Glycine max. The sequence continues at coordinate 34,054,796 of NC_016090.4, forward strand.
GGGAAAGTTCACAAAAACTAACAAACTAAAATTAATATTTGCCGATAAAAATTTCTGGTTTTTTCAAACAAAAAAAATTGCTTACTACTGTGTTCTACTGAATTGGGGTATGATTATGAAATTGTTAACTGATGAGGTTTTGCCTTTGCAGAAGATTACGCTGTAGGGGCTTTAGCTGTACTGATAATCTTTATTTTTTTTCTTTTTCTGGTGGTTCATAATATGAGTATTTGAGTCTATATATGACACATTTCACAATGATTTATTTATGCCACACATCCTATGGGAAGTTCTATGATATTATTATTACTTTTCTCCATGCTTTATGGACTTGCATCTTTGTTCATATCCTGTCTTGTTCAGTGCTCTGTTTTTGTGTTTTGCTACCCTTTGAATTACCCTAATTTCTAATACCAGGCAAATTATTGGTTTCGCCAGAGACCTTATTAGATTTGCTTCGGGTTGCTCTTTATTTTTTAATTGATTCATATTTGGAATCTTCTTTGTATTGTCACTCTGATTGGATTGGTTATTGATGTGTTCTTTCTTCTGCTGACAGTTCACAGAATTTGGAACCGCTGGATGCATTTTGCTGCTTCAAACTTGCTTGGATCACTATGACTATGTCAGAAGAGATATGGAAGACACGCAGCATGAGCCAATTCTTGGGGCAGTCATTAAGCACCTCTTGGGCAAACTAAACTTCAGTACAGTGTTTTCTGAGTCAATGAGGAATATAGAAATTAATGAAAGCTTTTTAGAAAGTTTTTGTAACAGATTGCAGTTATCTTTATTGGAAAAAATTGTCATCGGTCTTGCTTTATCTGATTCTGAGAATCCTGATGCCAGGCTGTGTGGTAAGTATGAAGTTAATTTCTATTTCAGTTCTTATTGTTTTTCCTACATACATTTTACTTGACAAATAATGTTTATATCTTTTTGCAATGTTAATTCATGATCAGTGTCAATATTTTCCCGTGTTATTTATTATTATTATATATTTGACCTGAAATATTCCTCCTGTTAGGCAAAATTTTCTCCATAGCTCGGATTGAGGAATTGTGTGCCAACCCTAGTTCTTTGAGTTACCATGAGCAAATTCACAATATTATCATGTTCCTAAAGCAGTCTGAGGGTCTTTCCAAGCATGTGGATTCCTTTATGCAGATATTGTCACTTGTCCAATTCAAAGATACACCACCTTTTTTCTTGACTCGATTGCTTCCTGATGAGATGAACGAGGCTGATTTTTTAAGGTTGTAACTTATTTAGTTATCCTTATTGTATTGTATGGGTGATACAATTGTGGTCAAAAGTCATGTTAATCACGGATCACTGACTGATAACCATTTTATCAGGTTAACTACTCATCATTCAGTCAATGATATTGAAACTTATTTGATTTAACCCCTGACTAAGTGGTTAGTATAAAACCTTTTAATCATTAATTAAATTTATCATGTTGGTAAAATAAAACATGCATCCACTTTTAAATATAATTGTATGTTTGTTGTATATTATTAGTTAGTAATAGTAATTAATTCATTCATAATGTTTAATTGCATGCCTGCTTAGTAGCTTTCCCTGTCTCTTTACAGGAATATGGAGTTGTTACATGACAGTGGAGAAAATGATTTTGATGCTATTTTAGCAGACATACAGAAGGAAATTAACATAGGAGATATCGTGAAGGAACTAGGCTATGGTTGCACGGTTGATGTCTCAGGGTGCAAGGAGATACTCTCGCTCTTCTTACCTTTAACTGATAATGCGCTATCTAAATTGCTTGGCGCTATTGCTTATAGTAATACTGGGCTGGAGGACAACCAGAACACATACTTAACATTTCGTGCAGCCCATGGATACAATGTGTCTGAGTTGCCGCTTCTGAACTCTTGGAATATTGATGTCTTGATAGATACAGTGAAGCAACTAGTGAGTTTTCTTCAATAAAACTTGAAATTTCATGTTGTTATAGGCTTTTTATTCCAGTCATTGAAATTAGAATAAATTAAAGTAAATGGTTTCTTTTTTCTGATACAGGCACCACAAACCAATTGGATACGCGTTATAGAAAATCTTGACCATGAAGGGTTTTTCCTTCCTTGTGAAGAAGCATTCTTTTTTCTCATGTCAGTATACAAACATGCCTGTAAGGTATAATATCTGAACTTTACATATCCTTTTCCTGGAGCTTAATTGATTGACATGAAAACTCTGGCATAAAATTCTGAAAATGAACCTAGCAGGAACCTTTTCCTCTCCATGCCATATGTGGATCTGTTTGGAAGAACACTGAGGGTCAACTGTCTTTCCTTAAATATGCTGTATCAGCACTACCAGAAATGTTTACCTTTGCACGCTCAGGAAGACAGCTGGTATGATGTTATTTCTGTACATTTGCTGCTTCTTGTTTCCATCTCCAAAACTTTATGACAACAAATTTCTGTGCAGGCATATGTTGATGCAGTTAATTACCACAAGCATCAAAATGAACATGCAAATAATGCATGGCTGTGTCTTGACCTTTTAGATGTCCTCTGCCTGCTAGCTGAGAAGGGTCACACCAGCATTGTTCGATCCATCCTTGATTATCCCCTTAAACACTGTCCTGAAGTCTTGCTTCTTGGGATGGCACATATAAATGTACAATATAATGGATTCATATTCGTTGGTTCTCCACAGCATCCCGTTTCATGTCTTGATATATTTAGTTTGCATTTGTTGTTCTTGCAGACTGCCTACAACCTCTTGCAACGGGAAGTATCTCTGATTGTGTTTCCCATGATAGTAAAAAGTCCTGCAGGCAGTGGGATCATTCTGCAGCTTTGGCATGTTAACCCCAATCTGGTCTTGAGAGGGCTTATGGATTCTCAAAACAATGATGCAGACAGCATTATAAGAATTGTGGACATCTGCCAGGAGCTAAAGGTTGTTCTCTTGTAAAGTGTGTATTTTTCATTTTGGTCATTTTCCTGATAGATAGATTTCACTGTCGGTTATCATAGTTTTTCTTGTTTGAATCTAAAATCTAAAATTTGTTAACATATGCAGCTCTCACCCTCGTTGAGCCCTTTAAGTTACTTTGCAATAAGCCTTCATATTTGTCTTCACCAATGCCAATCCCTTGTCTTTGCTATTATCTTTTCCCATTTTTAACTCTTGTTTCATGTTTGTTTTACAGATTCTATCATCCGTGGTGGAAATTATTCCCTCTTATTATAGTATAAGGTTAGCAGCTTTTGCATCAAGAAAAGAATTCCTTGACCTTGAGAAATGGTTGAGTAGAAACTTAACCACATACAAGGATGTCTTTTTTGAGGTAATAATGCCTTCCCTCATGCCTTGATTTTAATTTTTTAAGACATTAACATTACAGATTTATGCAGCCTTTTGGTCTTGTGCATTTTAATTTGTACTCCCCTGAGTTTTTTGTAGAAGAAAAGTGGCTGACATATTTAGGATTTGCAGGAGTGCCTCGGGTTCTTAAAGGATGCCCATTTTGGTGGATCACAGAACCTTTCTGGAAAATCTTTTCATCAGTCTGGTGCTGTTCTGAGTCTCTGTGTTGAGACAACTGCTACCTTTTTGAAGGTTCTACATTAATATTTTGTTTATCAGCCTGCCCTGGCCTCATTTGATTTTCATTTTTACTGTGCTATCTGACCTTTTTCGACTACAGGTTCTTAAATCTCATACTGACTTAGTTACCTCTAGACAACATTCTGAGGAGTTGGAGAGGCTGCATATATCTATAATAGATTGTTCTCAGGTCTGTACTTTGCAATTTCTCAGTTTCCCATGCTTTATTTTATTGCACTCTTGCTCATGCTCATATTAATTTTGTTGTTACAATTGCAGTTACATAGCGCAGTCAGCACCTCCTCAATGCCTTCGTCTCGTGGATTTGTTTGTCCTTCCCGTGGAGCTACTTCAATCAGTATATTTCTGTTAACTGTGAACAGTTCCTGTTGATTAGCATAAAGCCATAAATATTAGCCTTTATTTCTGCTTGTTATTTCTGAAGATACATTGTGTTCCTTTGATCTGTGCATCTGATGTAGGGTTTGGATCTGCCTTGAACATTGAAACGTTGGCTGCTGCTGCTGAGAAAAGAGAAACTCCTATTGAGGTGCTCTAGCCTTTTACAATAAATTTATCAGATTGGCTGCTTTCTTGAGTTTTGTTAATGGATTTGATCAGTTGTTATAGATTCTTGATGATTTTATATATTTTCTTACAAAATAGTTTTCAAGTGTTTCATTTTTCATCCGCTCCCGATTTTACTTTAATTTCTTATATAAATCTAAATTTGGATTTCTTTCACCTGCTTTTTTATGATGTTAACAGGCTCCAGGGTCAGAGGTTCAGGACAAGATATCACTTATGATTAATAATACTTTTGCGGCTAACATTGATTCTAAAGCAAAAGAGTTCACTGAAATTTTGAAAGAGCAGTATTATCCTTGGTTTGCACAATATATGGTTATGAAAAGGTTAGCATGATTTATAAGTTACATCATGTATCATGTAATTGCTGTAAAAAGTTCCATCCACGTAGATATATGTGCAAGGGTATATATACCGTGAAGATTGAAGATAGTGACTATACTTGGGGTTTCATGGTGATTAAATGCAGCGGGGAACTTTAAATGGACTGTTGGGGTAAATAGAGAACTAAGAAATGCAGGGTACTTAAACAGATTTTAGAAAGTCGAAAATTTGGTTTTGGATCTGTTTTAAGTCCTACTTTACTGCATTGTTAACCAGAGTATAACAGGATTAGGGTATAAAATCACGTTGTATTCTTGCATTATGAATTATGTTGAATTCTTAGATATTTTCAGTGTACTCAATTTTCCATACAAAATATACTGAACCCAGAATTACCTAATTTGTTGACCGAGCTTCAACATGGAAATAAGGAGGACTGTTAGATGAAACAAAAACCCATTTTTAATATTTTGTCATTTCTCTCTAGATTGAATTTTAAGATAGAACTCAATGATAGAAGCTGACAGAGAACAGGAAGTCATTAAAACTCAGGATCTGAAGGAGTTGCTTGGGGAATTAGAGATGGACGGTGTTTCATGTTTTATGTGCCAGTATACTAAATCTTTTTTTTTCAACTCCCTTTATTTTTCAGCACATACTACAATACAGCTCAAATATTTATCTTATCAAATTGGTACCTCCATTTACTTCCACTTATACCAAATGATACCTTTTTTTAGAGCAAGCATTGAGCCAAATTTTCATGACTTGTACCTGAAATTCCTGGATAAAGTTAATTCAAAGGCTTTGAACAAAGAGATTATCCAGGCAACTTATGAAAATTGCAAGGTTTGAGCCTTGTTTCTGTTCCCTTCTTGATTGAAGTGAACATGTGCCTTTGAAATAATACATGGTTTTTGCAAAATATTCAGGTTCTTTTAGGATCAGAGCTCATAAAATCAAGTTCAGAGGAACGCTCTTTGCTTAAAAATTTGGGCAGCTGGCTTGGAAAGTTAACAATTGGCCGGAATCAGGTTTTGAAGGCTCGTGAAATAGACCCAAAATCTTTGATTATAGAGGTGATTCCCAAATTGGATATATTTAATTTCAGGAGCAGATGGCATTTCAAGTGATCTTTTACTTATCGAATTGTTTTCCGTGGTTTAGGCATATGAGAAGGGGCTAATGATTGCTGTTATTCCATTTATATCAAAGGTACAATCTATGATTGTTCTTAGAATGTGAGTTTGGACCTAACTCAACCCCAAAAGTTAACTCAAAGGGTGAGGGTTGTCCCTCGCTTATATACCCTATATTGATTTTATCTCTAGTTGATGTGGGACTTGGGTGTTTCCCAATAATTATGATTATTTTTTTATATTTATATTCAATAGTGTGCTACATTTTCATTCAATTTTGTGTCATAGATCCTCAAATCATGCCAAAGCAGTATTGCATATGAACCTTCTAATCCTTGGACTAAGGGCATTTTGAGATTGCTTGTTGAAATTTATTCAATGCCAAACCTGAAAATGAACCTCATGTTTGACATAGAGGTCAGTTTTTTTTTTTCTCCTTGCTGGAGTGTCATTGGCATAATTATGTCTCTCATCCAGCTATTCGTCGAAATCTTGTGTTATACAGGTTTTGTTAAAACATCTTGGTGTAGATATGATGGATGTCACACCAACTTCCCTCCTGCTGAAGGATAGAAAAAGAGAAATGGAAGGAAATCCTGATTTCTCTAATAAAGATGTCGGGGCATCATCAAAAATGATTATTGATCTAAAATGTGGCCCTGTACCTCCAGTAAATGAAGCTGAATTACCACTTGTAGTCACCAATCCATCCAATACGGGGGCTCATCCACATGTAGTGTCTCAGGTATGTTCTTACATACTTTTGGGCTCCACTGACCTCTTTTTTTGATAATTTATATATTATTTCTTTGCATATTTATGGGTTGATAGTATGCTGGTCCTCTTCATATTTCCTCGGGAGCATTGATGGAAGATGAAAAGTTTACACCTCTGGGATTGTCTGATCAACTTTCCTCTGCTCAAGTACTGTTACAAGCAACTCCTGCCTCAGCTCCTATTTCTATTAGCCGGGTTTGGAACCTAAAACTTGTTTCTCTTTATTGTACCATTTTTAAGCTTAATGGCATACTATTTTTAAGCATAACTGATTCCTACTTCTTGTGTTTATAGCTTCCAATACAGATACCTGATATTGGGACTCGTGCTATTATCAACGAAAAACTTGGTGGTTTTGGGTTGCAAATGTATTTTAATAGGTATGGTGCTCTCACTATATTGTTCTTCTTCTTGTTTGAATCTATATGACTGAGTTACTATTTTTTAATTACAGTGTGGTACCCATTGCAATGGACAGGGCTATCAAAGAGATAGCATCTAGTAGTTTTGTTCAGAGAACTGTTATCATGGCAACAAAAACAACCATGGAGCTTGTTTTAAAGGTTTACTTATCATTGAAGTCTTGCTTCTAACTGCTTGATTTCACAATTCCATTTGTTGTATATCCTAATTTAATCTTTGCTACAGTTGATATATCTAGGATATTATAGTTTATAATGCCACATTTTTTTAAATGTCATAATATCTGTTCAACTGAGGGCGAGCCCTGGTGCAGCGGTAAAGTTGTGCCTTGGTGACTTGTTGGTCATGGGTTCGAATCCGGAAACAGCCTCTTTGCATATGCAAGGGTAAGGCTGCGTACAACATCCCTCCCCCATACCTTCGCATAGCGAAGAGCCTCTGGGCAATGGAGTACGAAGTTTTTTATAATATCTGTTCAACTGCTGCTTGGTAGGTAATGTATATAGAAATGGCTGTTGTATTCTTGTTGTAACTGGAAGCCTTTTTTAAAGCTTGTTCTCATACCCAGTTTGTTTTGCTTGATTTTAATTTATGTAATTCATTTGCAGGATTATGCTATGGAATCTGATCAGACGCGTATATTAAAGGCAGCACACTTGATGGTTACTAGTCTTGCTGGGAGTTGGGCTCATGTTACATGCAAAGTAATTTCCATAAATGATAATCTATCCTGTTTGTTTCTATCTTAGCAAATCCTTTTAGCATTATATGCTTTTAGGATCTGTTTTGTTTTATTTTCATCTGCCTAATGTATCTCTATTTCTTCTAGGAACCATTATGGGTATCAATATATAGTCAACTGAGGAATTCACTTCAAAACTTAAATATTACTAATGAAATTTTGGAACAAGCTATGCAACTTGTCACCAATGATAATATTGATCTGGGATTTGCAGTCATTGAACAGGTTGCTGCTGATAAGGTTAGCTGCTAAATGTGTTTGTGGTTATAGTTATTTGTGGCAGTGAAGAAGATGTTGTGCTTTTGTTGCTTCTTTTATTTGGTGATAACAAATAATTTTACAGTATTTGCACCATAATTTATATGATGTTTCCATTGTTTTAATTACTGAAGTATATAGTAAGGATACATGTGAACTACCAATTGGTCACCTCTGTAAAAAATTTGGGTTTGTAACAATCAAATTGTATACTTTCTTGTATGTGATTATTTGATTACTGTTTGAAATGCTTTCTGCATTATAGTCAACTCTGGTGAAACAAAAAGGGGATCGAGTAAAAAGCACCTCCATAGGTCAAATTATTTTCTCCTTTTCCTTTTTTGAATGAGAATGAAGATGTACTAAACTAAAAAGAATTGCAAGGCTACAAAAATATGAAGAGTAAACTAAAAGAGGGACAGTATCAATTTATATTTGTGTAGGTAATGGCTTTCCTTCTTTAATCCTGATAATACATCTTGTATTATGTGATTTTTCATTTTATAGATTTTTTTGGTGTATCCTTGAAGTTTTGATAAATGACTTTTCACTTTAGTAAAACAATTGGTTAACTTGGGTGGCTAAAACTGCCATTTCTCTTCTGATTTTTAATTTACAGTGATAAACATTGGTTATGAATAATAATAATCTGTTCGTTCCAATACTTACAGGCTTGTTACCTTTCATGCTATCTACTATTTTACAGGCAAAAAACACCATTGATACAGAGATTACTCAACAACTCTTTTTGAGAAGGAAGCATCGAGAAGGTTTCAGTTCTACATTTTTTTATGCAAACAAGGAAGAATTCAAAGGGGTAGATTCTGTTGAACCAGATCCTTCTGGGTTCTGCAAGCAGGTATCTTGAAATTGATATATAAGTTTGAATTTTGTTGCATGGCTATTTGGCACAAATTGTGTTGGATATCTATCATATCTGCTTTATAATTTGACTGTAAATAAAAAGTCTTACTTTTGATGCCTTGTGCCACTTTTGATTCTAATGTAATCCAAGATTCATTTCCGCTAGCAGTACCTGAGGTTTGACTGAGTAGAATAATTTATTGTATATGAATATGGAAGAGTTTGAGCAGATTACACCTTAAATTGCTCTTAGAAGCATGATTATTTCTTTTTGTGTGTGTTTTTGTAAGATCTATAAGCTCTGGGGATAGGAGAATGAATACAACGAGTGAGAATTCTATATTTTGTGAAGTTATGATGCAAAAATAATTGAAAAATTCACTGCCTCCACTTGGGCACAAGAGTTGTAATTTAGAACCAGTAATTTCTGAATTTTGGTCTGTTGCCAAACTTTGTGCTGTTAAAAACTAAAATTTGGAAACCCTAAAATCTGATACAGATGCGTTTCATATTACATACTTGTCGAGAAAATATGGAATTGTTGCTAAATTGATAGAGTCATGAAAGAAAACATGGAAGATACTTGAAAGTTATGACTTATGACTATTATAAGAACAATCTTGCTCTGAATGCCTGGGTATATAACACAATATAGTTTCAGAATGATACTTGAAGTTGAATATTTATCATGCACATATTGTAGGTTGCCGTGTTGTTTAAAGAATGGTACAGGATATGTGAATTTCCTGGTGCCAATGATACAGCTTCAGCCCACTTCATCTTACAATTGCATCAGAATGGGCTGCTTAAAGGGGATGATGTTACAGATCACTTTTTCCGACAATTGATGGTGGCATTTCTTTCTTCATGCCGGTTACTCTTTTCTTGATGGTGACAATTCATGCTTAAAGGGGATTGTCGATCTAACCTTGCTTTTTTCTCCAGGAACTAGCTATTGCACATTGCTTATCCACTGAGGTGATTAATTTGGGGTCACTGCAATCTCAACCACCGACAATGTCATTTCTTGCAATTGATATTTATGCAAAGCTTGTCTTCTCAATCTTGAAGGTTTTCAGATGTATATCTTTTTCGTTTCTCTTATTTTCTTTTGGGTAGCTTTAGCATCTTAGCTGTTTAATTGGTTGTTGGAACAGGGATCAAACGAACTTGTTCTTCTTTCCAAGGTGTGTAATAAACTAAAATTTGAATGCATTCTCTCTCTATCTCCCCCTCTCTTTCTTTTGTGCTTTATTAATTATATATAATTGTAGTCTAATGTTTCCCATTGATTCATGGCAGATTATGGCAGTTACTGTCCGATTCATTATAAAAGATGCAGAGGAGAAGAATGCCTTGTTTAATCCAAGGCCAGTTTTCAGATTATTCATCAACTGGCTTCTAGATCTTGGTTTGCTAGAGCCTGTTACTGATGGTGCAAATCTCCAGGTGTTTGTCACTTTCAGTTACTTCTTCAATAGTATTTGTATTAGTTTAATTATTGGGTACAAACAACTGTTCAACTTGTTAATACCCAGAAACATTGTTACACTTGTTTTGTGAGTTTGAAACTGTTGAATTTTATCAGTAGATGCGTTTATGATTGACCAGTAATCAGCTGGTGATTAAGCTGGTTATTTTGTTTGTGTTGATTTCGATTGCTTTTGCCAATGCATTTTAATCCCCTTTCCAAGCACCAAATAAGTTAATATTACAGGCATGTGTGTTTGACTAATACCACTTCATGTATTGCAGATTTTGACTGTTTTTGCCAATGCATTTCATGCTTTACAGCCGCTTAAAGTTCCTGCATTCAGGTTAGGTTTGTCTACTTATGATTCATAGTTTTCTGTACTGTGGTTTAAGTATTTTGCTGGATTCATTAAGAATTCCAATTCTTATTTGTGGAAAGATGAAAATAATGTTGATTAGGGATCATTTGCTTCTAGTTTACATTGTTGGATCTTTCCTTGCTAAATCCATGTATCTTTTGCTTAATGTCCTTGTAGAGAGATCTTAGTTAGAGTTCTTCTTTAGCATGCTTTCAAGAGGTTTTGGTTATGGTTATGGTGGCTCTTATCTAGGAATTGTTATAATAGAATTTGAAACTTTTGTGTTTATGTTATATGATGCACAATGATAAGTTGATAATGCATTTTCTTTGTATCTATACAAGAGAAATACAAAATGCAGTACTTTCTTACCTGTATTTGTATACTAAAGTCCATTAAGTATTTTGCTCCCACTTGCATACTATATTGGAATGATTACGTATGTTAATTGTCCTGAGGCCATTTATCATTGTTTGGAGTGAGTATCTTTTATTAAGTTCGTTTGATTATTATTTTCAGTAATAAATTGAACCTAATGGCTCTTTCTTAACAATTCTTTGTCTGTAAAGTCTACAAATCATTTTTTATCATATATATCCATTTTTAATACTTGTTTTGTTTGATATTGTTTTATAACTCGGTTCCTTTGTGGAAATGTTTCTTCAGTTTTGCATGGCTTGAGTTGATTAGTCACAGGAGCTTCATGCCAAAAATGTTGACTGGTAATGGTCAAAAAGGTTGGCCTTATATCCAAAGGTTGCTTGTAGATCTGTTCCAATTTATGGAGCCTTTTCTGAGGCATGCTGAACTAGGAGAACCGGTTTGTCTATATCTCGGCCTCAATTATTTGCTTCCAACTGGGTCTATGCACAATAATGCTTCTTACATCTACATTTGTTTTTTTTTTTGTACTTTTTTATGACCAGGTTCGTGTCCTCTATAAAGGCACACTTAGGGTGCTCTTAGTGCTACTTCATGACTTCCCGGAGTTTCTCTGTGATTATCACTTTACCTTTTGTGATGTTATTCCTTCAAGTTGCATACAGATGAGGAATATCATTCTAAGTGCATGTCCGCGTAGTATGAGGCTGCCAGACCCATCTACTCCTAAATTGAAGGTCTTAGAATCTCTTACCTACCTTTAAACGTTTGTTTAAGATTAAGGAGCATTAAGTTGACGTAGTTGATGTGACAGCCTTATTCTTCTGTACACAGATTGATTTGCTTCAAGAAATAAACCAATCGCCGAGCATTCTGTCGGAGGTTGATGCAGCACTTAAAGCAAAGCAGATAAAGACCCATGTAGATGAATACCTTAAGGCCTGTCCCCATCCCTCTTTGAATTGGTTTGTTATTAATTGATGGTTTTCTATTATAATTCAGTAGAATGATTATGTATTTATGTTTGTTGCATTTTTTGCTAATCTATAATTTGTGAATTCTTTTTGCTGAATTTTTTTTTATTTCTTTAATTGTTCACTATAATTTATTTTGTTCTACATATTGTCTTGCTTAGCTTATTTATTTCTATATTCATTTTTTTTTACTTTCTTTTTTTTTTCTACAATTGTTCAATCAAATTTTCTGCAGACAAGACAACCGAGTTGGTCATTTTTATCTGAACTGAAGTATAAGCTGCTTCTCTCACCAAATGAAGCAGCCTCTGCTGGGACTCGATACAATCGGCCATTAATTAATTCGCTTGTGCTATATGTAGGAATGCAGGTACTTTAAATTGAAAACTTTTAATATTTACCTCCGCATTAATGCAAATGAGTCAATAACCACACGGAGCTTCAAAATTACTGAAGTTATTCTTAACCATGTTAGAGCGTAATACTATAAATCTTGACTGATTGGAGTCATATCCTTTCTTCTTTCTAATATTTTTTAATATGTAGACTTGTGTCACAATTCTAGATAATGCATAAAAAAGTTGTTTTTTTTCTTTATAGTATTTATATTAGTAAATGTGTCATGGGCCAACAACTTTCATTAGGAGAATTAATGATTCAATATTGAAGATTTGTGTTGAGTTTATGTTTAGCTTCCATCCTTCAAGAGTAAAACTTCTTACTGTTTAGACTAGAAAAGACCAACTGCTGTCAGTTAAGGACAATTTTAATGACAACCAAGTAACAATTAGTAACTGAACTGTGACTAACTATAAGTTGTAGCTGTTACTAGTTGAGTCTTAAACAATTTTTTTATGTTTTGGTATAGGCAATCCATCAGCTTCAGGAACGAACTCCCCATACACAAACATCAGCAAACGCTGTCCCCGTCGTAGCCTTATTTTCAGTTGATACTGCATTGGATATTTTCAAAACACTAATTGTGGACTTGGACTCTGAAGGGCGCTACCTTTTCCTAAATGCTATTGCCAACCAACTGCGTTATCCTAATACCAATACACACTATTTTTCCCTCCTCCTTCTGCACTTGTTTGAAGACTCAAACCTGGTACATCTAAACTCGTGGCATGTTTTTATCTTTAGCTTTAAATCAAATAAATTCAAATCAAGCCTGTTTTGTGCTTCTTTCTATTAAACTTGTGTTTCCAATTATGTTTTATATGGTCTGGATAGCATATATTTAACTGGGATTTTCATGTTTTGGCATAGCAGGAAGTTATCCAAGAACAGATAACTAGAGTCTTGCTAGAACGCCTATTTGTTGAACGTCCTCATCCCTGGGGCATCCTCATTACTTTTTTGGAGTTGTACAGGGTATATCCTTTTATTTTATGGCTTAAATATGTTTTTATATATTTCTTTAAGTTGATGTTTTTTTTTTTTTACTTTTCATTCCTATAAATTCATTTTTCTAATTTTAGGTTTCAGGTTTGTGTCTTTTTAATTTTAATGTTTATAAAATATTTTACTCATTTTTAATCTCCTTAAGTTTGTATCTTTTTTTAATTTTAAAAGGACTAAAAATAAAAATAAAAATTATAATCTTATATAAATCAAAATTGAAAAAACACAAATTTATTAAAATTAAAAGTTAGCAAAATATTTTATAAGGATTAAAATTGAAAAAATATTAACTTAAATATCTTATAAGATATTTTGTTCACTTTTAATTCTCATAAGTTTATGTTTTTTTATTTTACAGGAACCAAAAATAAAAAATTATAATTTTTTATAGACAAAAATTAAAAAAAATACAAACTTACTTACCGAAACTAAAAATTAATAAAATATTTTATAAAAATCAAAATTAGAAAAACATCAACTTAAAAGGATTAAAATTAAAAAAATAAACTTACATGAAAAAAAACTCTAACTTAAATGAACATAAACTCTATCCTCCACATGTTATTAACCGAATCTCTTTTATTTTCTCTTTGCCATTTTTTCTTGTCATTTGCCAGAACCCTAGGTACAATTTCCGGAACCGGAGTTTCATAACGCCAGAGATTGAAAAACTTTTTGAGTCGGTGGTGTCTCGAGCAGGTCCAAAACCAGTGGATGAGAGCTGAGTCTGATAGGTCATAGTCTTTTCTTTTCCGCTTGTTAGTTCTGTCTAGGCTAGCTAACCATGTTAGTTAGGATTGTTAAACTAAAACGTGCTCTTTCTACATTGTAAATCATGTTTTAGTGAAATTATCTTCTTAATTGTAGATGATAGTACTTGTTTCTAGAGCTTCACTAAGACATCCCCATATAAACGAATAAAAGAAACTGAGGGATACAAAGTAATTGTTAGGGGAAGCGTTTGTTATAAATAAGCTCGATAGTATTATTACTTCTAATTTCTAACTAAAAAAGGCCAAAAGTTTATACCTGCTATCAGAGGTGGAGGTTGAAAAAAATATTTTCTTATACTAACTCAAAAACTATTAAATTTATCTATCTATCTATCTATATATATATATATATATATATATATATATTGGTAAAAACATTTCATGAAACATTTAGTTTTTTTCTATACAAAGCATATTTTGTATGAGATTATGTAAAAAAAATTGTGAAATTTTCAATAAATTTAGGAAAATAATCATATCTTTATCAAAGTTGTAGAAAACTGTCCAAAAAATAGGGAGAAATCACAAAATTCATATTAAAAAAAGCTACATAAAAAATGATATTACTATATTTCTATTTGCATTTTTTATACTTGATGAATAAGTGTTTCTTAAAGTGTTCTTAGTGCTAACTTCATGACTTCGACATCTTGAGTTTCTATGTGATTACCACTTTATTCTTTATGATGGTTATTCCTTGAAATTGCATAATGTGGAATATTAATTCAAGATCATTTTTGTGTATTATGAAACAGTTAGATCTACATTTACACCAAATTAATGCAGTACATTATTGGGAGAGGACGATGAATTTTAAGTGTGATTAAGTTTTTGACCGAGAATTAGTTTCATAATTGTACTACTCATCAAACCTTATTTAGTAATGGAGATACTCTAAGCATTCCATTAACTATATATTAACGTTCCAACAAAAATACTTGGATGCATCAAAAACCACAAGTTCACCAAGTTAAATGCATAAAAAATGGACAAATTTTAGCATATGGTGCTACTACAGTTAGCGACGAACTCGCTTTAGGAAAAAACGTCTTGGTAGCTTATGTCATGGGAAGGGTATTTTCATATGATCATTTTCCTAAATTTATTGAAAATTTAGTGAGTATCTAGTCTATGAAGATATTTATATTTCTTTTCACATACAAAAATATGAAATTCATACTCATATGGCAAGTTATGGTTCTGAAAGAATCACTAATAAAATTTCACATCTAGAAGCCCATTTACTAAAAAATTTAGACAAAAATAGAATTGTGATCCTTGGGTCATGGATAGAAACGGATGATACTTTAGTGGGTAAATTAACACCTCAAATGACAAAAGAATCCTCCCATTCCCCCAAAGATATATTATTACAAGTTATACTTGACATTCAGGTATCCACCTCAAAGGAAACTTGTCTGAAACTATCTACAGGTGGTAGGGGTAGAGTTATTGATGTGAGATGGATCCAAAAAAGGGGAGGTTCTAGTTATAATCCAGAAACGACAGCACAAATAGCTTATTTGAAATGTTTGTTCAAAACCCAATGAAGTACTTTTATGGGTGAGGGTAGGAGTTGTCTTTGTTGTCATTGAAGTTCTTAAAGCTTCACTTCTTGGATGAAAACCCATTACAAGAGCAATCATATCGCTATTGTGACGAAAACAATGAGTGCACATACTATCTATCCAAAAACAAAGGCTAATGGAGCTTTTGTTGGAGTTGTTGATCTTGTTAAGGAAAATATTAGCTTGCGGGAGATCTTCGTGGACTCCATGGTAGTGGCAAGAGAAAGGATGAGGGACTCGAATTGAGAGGTGAAGCTTCTCAGCGGAGAGATAACACTATGATATAATACACAATAATTTATGATGTATATATCACTTTTCAAAGAAAATTGTTATCTATACGTGGAATATATATACATTGCTTATTTTAAAAAAAGCAATGTCCATATCTATTTAAATATATAACACTTGTTTGAAGAAGTGTTATTTGTATTTTTTAATCTAATTCAGTTCATTACAATATTTTTCAATTGATAAAAAAAATACCATAATTTTCAAGTCCATACAATTCAAGCTATCCACCAAACATGTGCACATAATCCAAGCTATTCATACACATAAACATTTTAAGATGTCATTTTAATTTTGAAATTAACTTGTATATAAATTATCCAATCCATATATTAAAAAAAGTACATTGAGTTGCATGTACAAATAAGAGATAAATGTCAACTAAAGCATTTGCAAGTCCAACAAGAAATTGGATTGCTAACAATAAACAAAGTTCATGAAAACTTCCTATAAGGTGTATATAGCAACTAGGGAGTTGAAGAGATAAATTATCACTATTTGTATTTTAACTCATGATTTTAGACGGTTTAATGCATATAGACCATAGCAAGAATAACTTAATTCAGATTTCTCTAGCAAATTCAAAGGAGAAAAGAGTGAAGCTAACTTGTAAGCATTTTTCGATCATGTATTGACACCAATCTCCCCTAACTTCAACGATTTGACTATTAGAATATTTTTTCCAATTGAAATTCAGGAAGTATTATAAAAAATAAAATTAAAACCAAAACCAAAACCAAATGACATACAACTTAATTAGGAATGATATGTGTGTGTGTACGACCTATAACCACATGCATCAATTGGGATGATTGCTCCTTCAAAGTACTTGATTAAAAACTTAGTTAACATGACAAAATAACCAAAATCAAAATATGGGACAAGATTGAATTCTTTTATTTAATCAAAATGTCCAAAATAATAATGTTTGTTTAGGTCTAAATTTTCAACATAACATCCAAAATTCTCATAACTTACAAAAAAATCCAACACATCAATAACATAATCAAACAAGTTTTAAATTGACATGGTTTTGCAGTTGGTTTTTACAATCAACCTTATTTTGTATCACCCTTCCATGATTGCGTTTTGCAATCTGAGTTACCTAGAGGGTATAAAATTCCTAACTTTTCTAAATTCTTTGGAGAACTAGAAGAATCTATTTGTGGAACATGTTGCTTGTTATCAAATCGAATGTGGAGATTTTGCAACTATTGAGTATCTTTGAATGAAATATTTCCCAAGTTTTTTGATAAAAAGTGCTTTAACACGGTTTACAACTCTTCCCCCTAATTTGATTTTTAATTGGGCTCAACTTGAAAGAACTTTTCGTGAATAATTCTTTAAAGGAAAGGCTCAAGTGAGTTTGATATATTTAATTAATATTTGAATATTCCATATTGAATCAATCGACTATTATCTAAATCAATTTAGACAAATGAAAGCAAGATGCTACGCACAAATTCTAGAACACGAGTTGGTAAAAATGGTTGTAGTGGGTCTTGATTTTCGATTTGTAAAATGTTAGTGAATGAACAACTAAGATATATGCCACAACTAGTAGATAAAGTGATACAAATCGAACGATTAAAATTCAAGAAAGAGTGTAATTGAAAATTTGATAAGTCAGTTAGAAGAGATAGAGTAGCTTATATCGAAACATCTAATTTTACAAATGAACTAGACTCTAATAAAAGATTTTGATGCTAAATATAAAGGACAAGTTAATATAGCATAATTAAAACGTAGTCCTTCTTATATTTGTCAAATGTTAAAACATGAAGAAAATCAAAATAAATTTTCAAAATGCGAAGTATAATTTTGATGTTTCAAAAGCAGATAAAACATTCAATATTTTACTTAAAGATAAATATATTGTTTTGACCGAGGGATATAAAGTTTTTCCTGTTGAACAAAGGAAAGGTTGAAAATATTATAAGTATCATAATGTTTTTGGACACTGGACTAATAACTGTATTCTTTTGAAAGATCTAATTCAAAAAAAATGATTTATGAGGAAGAATGAAATTCGTAGAAAAACCAATGGAGGTTGATACTGACCCTTTCATTACTCAGGCCAATTACGTTGAACTTGTACATATCCTTATGGTTGATGTTGTTCTAGAGGATAATTGTGTTCAACCTACTCCAATCTTCGTGGCCAACGTTGTTCCAAAGGTAGGTGATAAAAAAAAATCTTCTCATTCTAAAGAAAATCTTGATAGATTGTCGGAGGAATTAGAAATGGAGAATACTGAAATTTATTTTGAGGCTAGAGATACATTGACTAAGTTTCTGATAGGAAAGAAAGATGTTGATCAAAAGGTACCAGGCATGCCAATTTGTTGATTGAGAATTTTGGTATTAGGTTAAAAAATATTAAATCAACAAATAAGAATTTGATTTTAGGACTAAGTTTACTAAATCAAAACACTTTAAGGGTTCTTTGTTCTCAAACTAGCAAGGTTAATTCGATTTTCAATTTAAAGAAATACATGTTTTTAGAAGTTTATAACAATAACAAGTTTCACATTAAGTATAAAATGACTATTTGGACTATAATACACAATTAGAACAAATGTAACTAACTTTTGTTGACGAATAGAAAATAGGACTTGAATTAACAATATTTATGAATACACGAACATAATCATAATAACATAACAATATAAACAACAAATCAAAAACACTAAAGAAAAAGTCATAGATTGAAGAAGATGTTATCGAAAGGATAATGAGTAGTAAAAAGTGAAATGAAATGAAAACTAGAATTAAAGATAAAAGAAATAAGTAAACAATTGATTATGAATACCTTAGCTGAAATAAACTTAACAAGTCTTCTCGGCCATAGAATGAAATGATTGGTAGCATGCCCTATTGTTTGAACCTCATCGATAAGGAAAAAAACTTAAGCATTTGCATCCATAACCTTTTCAACCACCACTCACGCATTATCATTGTTTCTTTTCTTGTGGTGTATGGTTGACCACATATTGTACACTTTTTCAATTGCCACTAAAAGAGGAGGATCAACATCAACATATAGCTTAAACTAATTATGGTTATCAATGTGCCTATCTTCCCTCAATGGATCAATATCAACGCAACTCCTTCTTGTGCTCACACAAAGTACTAGTGACTCTACAACTTTATTTTGTCGGGAAAAATCTAGAGATGTTAGTTGTAGTTGGAACTACTGTGTGACTTATTAAGTCACCTTTTAGTCACTTGTCAAGTAATCTTCTAAGTGACTTGCTCAATGATTTATTGTGTAAGCACCTCTAAATGTTTCATGGTGATACTAGTTGAGGCAGGGCTATGATGAGTAGGTAATCCGAAGTATTGCCCATGCCCATACCTCAACCAACACCACGAACAAAACCATTGTGCTCTAGTTTCCTAATTACAATAGCAAAGATAGCTCGACGCCCATAGGAAACAAAGGATCCTTGCGTGCTTTATTCAACAAGGAAATCCTACAACATATATTTCACTAACATATTTAATTACACTCCTTGAGTGATTTATTATGTATGTGTAGAATTAAATATTAACATACAATCCTATATCCAATAATGTGTGCTTCTTCATTAATACAGTCTCCTATTTTTTTTTTATTTTGCCAAACTCTCTTCCATTTCTCATGGGTTAGGGTGGAGATGGAGGATCAACAACTAATGAAGGATTTGATCGGGATGCTTCTTCGCATTCTTTCATCTAATCTTAGATCATCTTCTTCTCAAGAAATTTATAGCTCTCACAAGTGTTGAAATTATGTGAAACCCTATGTAAAAAGATTAATATTACAAAATTACATATTAAAAACATAGATACACAACAAAAATATGTTTTCATATGTATGATATACAATGAAAATACTTTTTTTTATCAAATATATAGAACAAGAGAAAAAAATAGAGAACTAACTTGGTGAAGAAAATGGAAGGGGGAAGAAATGGGTGTCTTGTTGCGTTTTGAATGGCTGGTGTAATTTCTCTAATGTGGAAGGGGAAAGAAAATGTGAGTATGAAAGAGAAATAATGGAGAAGAGAAAGGGACAAGGAGGGGGAAGTGGGTGTATGATAATGAAACGCACCGTTTAAATAAAAAGGAAAGAGAAAAGAAAAATAATAATATAATAATAAAACCCAATCCCCCCCTCCTCAGCTAAAACCCTCGAGGCCCTTCTCCCCCTTTCCCGAAACTTCCATTTTCTTTTTTTTTTTTGTGTAGCAGCCCACCCCCTCTCAACCCTAACTCTTTTGCCCCCAAAAAAATTTAATCTTTCGGTCCTTCACCCATCTCCTCCCATGGTTCTGAAATTTGCAAGCTTTTTACATCTTTGGGTTTTTCCAAGCACAAGAAGGTGACGGGAAAAAAGGGGAAAACACTACGCATATCCTAGGTTTTTCTATTTGATCTCTTTAAGGTAAATGTTTATGACCCAGTATGTTAGATGAGTATGTTATAGCACTGATTAGTCATGGGCTGTGAGAAAAAAAAAGTTAGAAACTAAGTAGTAGAGATTATTGTGATTTTCTCAAAACCCTAGGCTTGCTAAAATTGGGGATTTTGTATAATCCCTTGTTCTATTATTTAAATGCTTAGGTTCTGTGGAAAATACAGTGGTTGACCTTCCTAACAGCGGTAGAAGTCAGTGATTGCGTTACTTAGGTAAGTAGCTAATATACTTAGCAATTTTCTTAAAGTTCATTTATGGAGAAGCAAGTATACCTCCGAACACATATTTTTGGTGAGCTTGAAATTTATTTTGAGATCTTGATAATATATAAGGATGGATGTTGAACTGTTTGTTTAATTTTATTTATGTTGAGTTCATGAATGATATACCGTTTGCTACAACGAAGAGATAATGTAGCCTATGAGTTGAATTCTCATAGTATGATTATATGTTGTTTGCTACAACGAAGAGATAATGTAGCCTATGAGTTGAATTCTCATAGTATGATTATATGTTGTTTGCTACAACGAAGAGATAATGTAGCCTATGAGTTGAATTCTCATAGTATAATTATACGCCGTTTGCTACAACGAAGAAATAATGTAGCCTATGAGTTGAATTCTCATAGTATAATTATATGTTGTTTGCTACAACGAAGAGATAATGTAGCCTATGAGTTAATTTCTCATAGTAAACTGATATATGATGTTTGCTACAACGAAGAGATAATGTAGCCTATGAGTTAAATTCTCATAGTATATTTATATGTTTCGTTCGCTGCAATGAAGAGATAATGCAGCCTACGAGCTAAATGCCATAGTTATATAATTACCGTTCACCACAACGAAGAGATAATGTGGTCTATATGCACATAGTAGAATAAATACTTGATTTTAAAGTAATTATTTTTGGGATACCAGGTCATGAGAAGTTCTGAAATGTATATTCTTTGCGTACATTGATTTCCAAAAGCAAGTGTATCTTTGTTCAGTATTTATTTAAATGACATTTTAATATCTTTCGGAAATAGAAAGATTCATGTTAAATGGTGCTCTTTTTCATGTCTGCTTAGTTTATTATGCTCTCACTAAGTCCTTGTGACTTACTCCTTATTTTATTTCCTTTCTCAGATACACAATAGTGGAGTAACCGACTTCTTGGGATTTGCTGACACACCCAGGAACTTGATTATCTTTTTGGTAGGCCCCCCTTTGTGTCTAATGGATCTTTTTGGTTATAACTCCAGTATAATGAAGCTATAGGGGCCAGGGTAGTAGTAGGCTTAGAGAGAATCCTTTTATTTTGAAAATGTAAATGGTTCTCTCTTGTAGCTATGATGATGATGAACTTATGATGTTTGAGACATTTGATGATTAGTAATTATAATCAACTTTGTGATTAAATGGATGAGATGAGATCCCAACATATGGATTTGTCTAGATATAGATATATATATATATATATATATATATATATATATATATATATATATATATATATATATATATATATATCGTTTGATCTTATTCCGCTGATCTCTGGTATCAGAGCCTGATGGGGAAGTAGGAATACTATCCGTAAGGACATATGTTAACAAATTTTATGGATCTGAAACTAAAACCTTGTATAGTACAAGTAATATTTTACTTTGATTTGTACAGTAAATGTTTGAACAGTACTTCCTGGAAGTACATCAGTCTAATATTTTAGTTGAATAGTACTATAGCAGTAAGACCCGTGATGGATAAAGGGCGGTAAGGCTAAGGTGTACTGTTTAACCAAAATATCAAGACATAATATACTAGTGGCTATAGGATTGTCGTCCAAACTATTTTTCAAAAAAAAAAAGAGTTTTTCTTAAAAATAATTCAGATCCAGAAAAATTTTGTGACATATTTACTTACGGAGATATTTCTATGGAACCAAATGAGGGCAAAGATATTAGAGAATATTATAATCATGTCTAGACTATTACGATCTTTTTCCCGTATCTCTTTTCGCTCAAACTCCTCCTCATCATCTTCTTCAAGAAACTCCAATTTATTAAATGATCAAGATAACCAGACCCAAGAGGTCGCCCCAAAACACAATCTCTTCGATGAGGAAGTCCGATTCGAAGATATCAATCAAAACATGGATGACTGGAACATTCCAGAAATCCCTCAGGATCAACTATACGTTCTTGAAACAATAAAGGACAAACACAACTTTGATTACATAATCAAAACAATAGAAAACAATATTCCTCTAGGACAAGATATAGGGGAAGAATTTCATTTACTTTCAAAAAATTCAATTTATGAACATAGCCGTAAGTATAAATATCTACACATTGGTTGTGTACAAGTAGCCATCAAGCCCTTAATTGATATGGGCATAGATGCAGCAGTTTTAATGTGTCTAAGAGACATTAGGCATAATCAATTTGAAGACTCCCTAATTGGAATAGTCGAAACCAGTCTGGGACAAGGTCCAATATATTTTAACTGTTATCCAAACAAAACAGTGAGTCTGATGGACAGAAACATTCTTGACTCTCTGTTCTTAAACATCCACTTTCATGGCCTTGACATGAAAGAAGGATCAATCCCAGCAACCTTAATTTATAGGATCCAGTACAAGGTCATGAATACTTATGCATCTAGAGTCCTGTTAAAACCTCAAAAAGGAGAAACAACCTTGTTTATCACTAATATGACAAAGGCTAACGTTTCTCTCCCGAGAAAAATAAAATGGGATGAAGTAACTCTTCCTGAAAGATGGGTTATGGATAAGGCCACACCGTCTATTCCCCGACCTGCTCCAACCATAGAGCATATTAAGCAAGATAACTCCGGAAAGGTAGAGATAACCTTCAATAGGAGAAATTCTTTTTCATCAAGGATAGAAGCCTCTAGGTCTGAATATGAGTCAGCCAAAAGGTCTTTTTCGGTTAGAACCCGTTCAATTCCAGTAGGACTAACCATATCTGAGTCACATAACCAGTTCCCTACTGTAAACCTCCAAGGATTAGACACTACTTCTAGCATACCTAGAACAACATACAACCAAGAACAAGAGGACGACCAAAAGTCGATCCAATCCCTAACATACTCTTCTATGGAACCTTATGATGTTATATGACAACTTTAGCATTGATAAGGAAACCCTTAGGAAAGATTTTTATTCTCCGAAGAATGAACCTCAAAGGAGATGGTTTTTCCAACATTACAAGGGTACAAACAGAAAACAAATCCAAGACAAGTTCTACGAATTTGTCGAACGAGTCAAAATTAATGTCCTTTTCTTTTATTGGTTTCATGCTTATGCCATCAGAAAGGATATAGATTACCCTTGGAAACAAGACATCATAGGTGATCCAACAACAAATGTCATAACAAATTGGCAAGTGAAGGATGGTGAGTTAATCCAATCGGAATTACCTCCCGCAACACAATATCAACTACCGAATATCAAAGACAGTAACAACAGACCTGTCATGGCAATTCCATTCAAGACAAAAGATGTCAATGAGGAAGTAACCTCTAAAGACATTAAGAGCCTAATGGAACAGGCAAATTACACCAATAAATACTTACAAGCTTTAGGAGAAACCATTAAAACCAAGGTAGTTACTAAACAAAAATCAATTGAGGAAGCTTCGACAAGTATCCCCATTGAAAAACCTTTATTCATACCTTTCAAAGTTAGTGAGAAGGCTAAACGAAAAATTAGGGAACTTTGAAAAACTAAATCCTTAATTGAAGGCGTAGGTGACAACCATAGTGAATTACTAAACAAGATTGGTAGTTTACTTAAGGTCATTCCAGATACCCCCCAAGCCTCGGAAAATACTTCCAAAATGGTAACAAGAAGTACCTCCAAATTAATTAATGTTATTAATGAAGATAGTGACCAAAACTCAGATAACACAACTGAGATACAATCAGTGTCAGAAAAGAATATAAATCCAATTAATTCCAAACACTGGAAAACACCCTCCAAATTATATTATCAACGTCCGACTGCCCCTGACCTTCTATTAGAAGAAAGAGGTGAAAACAATTTTAAGAGTTTTAGTGCAAACAACATCTATGAATGAACATAGATGCACAAACGGAGTATAATATCATGAATACACTCCAACATATGACCATGGTAGCTACGGCTTACCAAACCTCCCACGAGTGTTCAGAAGAAACCATTATAGATATCTTAGTGGCAAGATTTTCTGGACAACTAAAAGGATGGTGGGATAATTATCTCACTAACGAAGAGAAATAAAAAATTTACAGCGCAGTTAAAACAGATCTCAATGGAAAAGTCATTACTAATGACGATGATAAAGAGATTCCTGACGCTGTTAACACATTAATTTTTACAATAGCCCAACATTTCATTGGAGACCCATCCTTGTGGAAAGATAGGTCTGCAGAATTATTATCAAATCTTAAGTGTAGAACCTTAGCAGATTTTAGGTGGTATAGAGATACTTTCCTAACTAGGGTTTACACAAGAGAAGATAGTCAACAACCTTTTTGGAAAGAAAAATTTCTAGCCGGTCTTCCCAGATCATTAGGAGACAAGGTTAGAGATAAAATCCGTAGTCAATCTGCCAATGGAGATATTCCATATGAAAGTTTAAGCTATGGTCAATTAATTTCTTATGTTCAAAAGGTAGCCTTAAAAATTTGTCAGGATGACAAAATTCAGAGGCAATTAGCCAAAGAAAAGGCTCAAACAAAGAAAGATTTAGGTTCTTTCTGTGAACAATTTGGTCTACCGACATGTCCAAAGCAAAAGAAAAAACAATCTTCTAGAAAATAAATCCATGAGAATAAACCGATCAATACAAAGAGATTTCCAAGGAGGAGATACTCACACAAACCATCAACCAGTAGAGAAATGGAAAATCCTAAACAAAAAACAAAATAAAAAATAACGTGCTACAATTGTGGAAAACAAGGCCACATCAGCAAATATTGTAGACTAAAAAAGAAGTTAAGAAACCTTAACCTAGAACCCGCAATTGAAGAACAAATAAACAATTTGCTTATAGAAACTTCAGAGGAAGAAACAGAAACTTCATCCTCCGTGCCTTCCGATGAAAACCTAAATCTAATCCAACAAGATGATCAACTATCATCAACAGATGATGATGATGGGCAAATCAATACTCTAACGAGAGAACAAGATCTCTTGTTTGAAGCAATCAATTTCATACCTGACCTCCAGGAAAAGAAGGTTTTCCTGGAAAAACTCAAGAAAACATTAGAAGTAAAACCTAGACAAAAGGATTTTATCACAAACAACAAATTTGATGTAAGTAACATACTCAAGAGATTAGAAAATTCTTCAAGCAAACCAACGACAATCCAAGATCTCCAAACAGAGATAAACAATCTAAAAAGAGAAGTAAAAGAACTTCGTCAACAACAAGAAATTCATCAGATCATTCTTTCTCAACTTGAGGAAGATAGTGATTCTGAAAGTGCCAACAATAGTGAGGAAAACCAACCAGAAAATTTAGAAGATGATATGTTTATGGGATTAATCAACAAGATTAAAATCCAAAATTTTTACATAAACATAAAAATAATTATTAATGATTTCGTTTTAGAAACAACGGCCCTATTTGACACAAGGGCTGATTCAAACTGCATTTTAGAAGGATTAATTCCTACGAAATTCTTTGAGAAAACCTTGGAAAAATTAAGTACGGCAAACGGCTCAAAATTAAAAATTAATTTTAAGCTATCAAATGCAATCATTGAAAACCAAGGTCTTAAGATTAACACAAACTTTCTTCTGGTAAAAAACCTTAAGAATGAGGTAATCTTAGGAACGCCCTTCATTAGAGCCCTGTTTCCCATCCAAATATCTAATGAAGGAATAACCACAAATTATTTAGGAAGAAAAATTATATTTAATTTTTCTACTAAACCAATTTCCAGAAATATAAATCTTATAGAAAATAAGATTAATCAAATTAACTTCTTAAAAGAAGAAGTATCTTTTAGTAATATTCAAATACAACTGGGAAAACCCCAGGTAAAAGAAAAAATTCAATCTTTATTAAATCATATTGAATCGACCGTCTGTTCTGAATTGCCACATGCATTTTGGGATAGAAAGAAACATATTGTTGATCTCCCTTATGAGAAAGACTTTAGGGAAAAACAAATTCCCACCAAAGCCAGACCAATCCAAATGAATGAAGAACTTCTTCAATATTGTCAAAAAGAAATCAAGGATTTGCTTGATAAAGGCCTAATCCGGAAAAGCAAAAGCCCATGGTCTTGTGCGGCTTTTTATGTCAACAAGCAATCTGAGATTGAGCGTGGAATACCCCGCTTGGTCATAAATTACAAACCACTAAATCAAGCATTACAATCGATTAGATATCATATTCCAAACAAAAAAGATTTGCTTAACAGATTAAATTCTGCAAAGATATTTTCAAAATTTGATATGAAATCTGGATTTTGGCAAATCCAAATCCAAGAATCAGATAGGTACAAAACAGCGTTTACTGTACCTTTCGGGCAATATGAATGGAATGTGATGCCATTCGGACTGAAGAATGCCCCTTCAGAATTTCAAAAAATTATGAATGATATTTTTAATCGCTATTCAAAATTTGTCACTGTCTATATAGATGATGTTTTAATCTTTTCCCAAAACATTGACCAACATTTCAAACATCTCCAAACCTTCATCCATATCATCAAACAAAATGGTTTGGCAGTCTCCAAATCAAAAATCAATCTTTTCCAAACTCGAATTCGATTCCTTGGTCACAATATTTATCAAGGTACAATCATTCCAATCGAAAAGTCAATAGAGTTTGCTAGCAAATTTCCCAACCAAATCTTAGACAAAACCCAATTACAAAGATTTCTAGGTTGTCTAAATTACGTAGGAGAATTTGTCCCCTACTTAAACAATATTGTCAAGCCATTGCATGATAGGCTAAAGAAAAATCTGCTTCCTTGGTCTGACCTCCATACTCAAACAGTTAAAGAAATCAAAGTCAAAGTCCAATCCATAAAATGTCTGTATCTTCCCATTCCACAGGCATTCAAAATTATCGAAACTGATGCATCAGACATCAGTTACGGTGGCATCCTCAAACAACAAGTACATGGTCAAGAACATGTCATCACATATACTTCAAAACACTGGAATCCTGCACAATTAAAGTATTCAACTGTTAAAAAAGAAGTTTTAGCAATTGTTTTGTGCATTTCCAAATTTCAATCTAATCTATTAAATCAAAAAATTTTGGTAAGGGTTGACTGGAAATCAGCCAAAGACATTTTACAGAAGGATGTAAAAAACCTTGCCTCAAAACAAATTTTTGCAAGATGGCAAGCAATTTTAAGCGTCTTTGATTTTAATATAGAATATTAAAATCAAAGACTGGAACATATGTTAAAAAATAGGAATCACGATTCGACTGTGCGGAAAGTATTCCTACTTCTAACCGCTTATATATTGTGTTCTTTTACAGGTTATGTTGTATAGAATAGGCTGGTCAGACTAAGGAAGTCATAGTCTGTGCGCCGGTCATGTCCCAAGAGTGGGTTGTGACAGATAAAGGTGTGTAGGGGTGAAGATTTTCTTTTTAAAAGAGAGGAGTACAACAATAAGTTTTTACACTTTGTTCAAAAGTGGGGGGAGTGGCCTTACTAGTTTAGAGATGCCAATAGCATCCATTTTTTTATGGATCTAATGGGGTGTTGCTAGGTGCACCCAGCAACATTGCTGGTGCACTCATCACTTTTAATGAATGGACAAAATTGTCCTTCGTTAATTTTAAATAAAAAAGCGCCACTCTTCTTCCGTTCATCTTCTTCTTCTGCAACTTCTTCGCATTCATCTTCTTCTGTTCGGCATTCCTCTTCTCTTTCGCAACTTCTTGGCATTCCTCTTCTCTTCTACAAGGTGCCTCGTGTTCATCTTCAACGTCATTGTGCATGTTGCCATTTCCACCTGTGTTTCGTTCGTTCTTCTCCGGCGTCGAGGTTAGTTTCGTTTTCTTTTCCTTTAATGGCTTTTTCTGTTGATTATGGTTGTAGGATAAAGGACTTAGAGCTTAGGTGCTTCCATGGAATGGCGTTAAGGTGCTTCCATGGAATACAGAAGAAGTTTGTCTTACCGAAGAACTTCTTCCGTATGTACATTTGACTTTTTTTTAATAATTTAGTTAATTATTTTTTTTAAAATTTAATTGTATTTGTTTTGTTTTGTATTAAAAATAGGTATGTTTTGTTATTTAATGAAAAAAATATGTATGATTACATGGTGTATGAAATAAATTTTGATGTTTAATATATTTGCATGAAAATAGTATATATTAGGTAACATTTATGTTTTAGATGTTTAAAATATTTGCATCAAAATAGAAATTAGGGTTAGTGGCTAGGGTTTAGTTAAGGGCCTAGGATTGACTGTGTGGTTAGGGCGTAGGGCATAGGGCTTAGGGGGTAAAGGAGTGTTTATGTTAGGGTTATGGTTAAGTATAGGGGCTTAGGGTTTAATATATGTTGTTGGTAGGTTGTTTTAGAAATGGTAGATCTGTAAAAGGGGTAGGGTTAGTGGTTGGGGATTATTCCAGTGCCAAGGGTTGGTTGAGCTTGGGGTTTGGGTTAGGGTTTAGGGTTTATCGTTAGGGTTTAATATTTATGTTGGTATTGAGAGTTTTAGTTGTTAGGTTGTATTTTATTTGTTAGGGTTTAGGTTGTGGTTTAGGTGTAGGGTTAGGTTGTAATATATACATATGGTGGTATGTTTACTGAGGCTTGGATTAGGGCTGAGGCATGGGTTTAGTTTAGTTGGTTGGGAATTTTTTAGTTGATAGGGTTGAGCTTAGGGTTAGTGTACTGATTAGGATTTAGGTTAGGGGTTAGTTTATTGATTAGGATTTAGCATATGGTTTAGTTCATTAGGAAGGGGTATAGGTAGAGCCCAGGGTGGACAGGATGAGCATCATCCAGATGATGTTCCCCGACGGAGTAGGCCTACCGCATTCGTCCGTAGGCAACGGGTACGTGTTGCTGTTGCTGAGGAGGTTGCTGATATGACTGAGGATGTTCCTTAGATGATTGAGGAAGTTGCTCAAATGACTGAGGATGTTCCTCCGATGACTATGAACGTACCTGTAGTTGGTGTAGAGGGCTTAGTTGCTGGTGATGTTGTTGCGGGATCAATTGCTGATGATGTTGTCGCGGGACCAGTTGCTGATGATGCTGAGGGATTCTCTGGTGGGCTACGTGACACATCAGTGCTGACTTCCTTTCCTGATGATGTTTCACACAACATATGGACTGGAGATGTATTATAATTTTTAAGTAAAATTAATTGTTAATTATTTGTTATTGTTGAGTTGTTTGTGATGATAAATTTTTTATATGTTGTTATTTGGAATGATGTGTTCTTCAATTCAGGAACGTCCTAACTTGAAGTTGGCCTCCCACGGTAGGAAGGTAGAGAAAATTGGGAGGTCAGTGCCTGAGATCGAAGGGCTAGTCGCTGCCACAAAAGAGGTGGCACGGGGAGACCAGCAGCTTTCACCTTCTAATGGGAGAGCTGACGATCACACTGGATGATGTGTCATTACTCTTCCACCTGCCGATCACAGGCGCCTTGCACAGCTTCGAACCTCTAGTTATAGAGGAGGCGGTCGTCTTGTTGATGGAGTTGCTCAAGGTCTCGGGTCAGGAGGCTAGAGCTGAGACTGCATAGGTGCGTGGGGCATATGTACACCTATCATGGGTACGGGATATCTATCTGAGTAGATGCGAGGCCCGACAGTGGATTGTAGCAGCTCGTGCTTATCTCCTCCACTTGGTTGGTTGCACTCTTTTCGCTAACAAGAGTGCAACATATGTCCATGTAGTGCATCTGAGGGATTTTCAAGACCTGGGTGAGAGTGGGAGGTATGCCTGGGGAGCTGCCATGCTGGTGCGTATGTATGACTAGTTAAATGAAGCTTCTCAGAGCAGTAGATGACAAATTGTTGGGTACATTACTTTATTACAGGTAAATTTTGTGTTTGTAATATGTTAAATTGGATTATGATGTAAATATGTTTTTTTTATGTGTACTTGACATTGATCTTATGGTCGTTTGATGTTTCTAGTACTGGATATATGAGCATTTTCCTAGTGTTCATGACTGCGTCACTGACGATGCGTACGATGAGACATCCCCACGTGCCTGCCAGTGGCTTACGACGAAGGCTTATATCAAGGGATTGCGAGCACCGGCGTACCAGACATGTTTGGATGCTTTGATGATCACTGACATGTGTTGGATGCCCTATGGTGACCATCGAGGAGTTAGGGGGTTTGAGCTCATTTCGTGCTTCCAGGGCCAGGTTAGATGGGGTCCTATTGTGGTCACAATTCGACCAGATAAAGAAGTATGACAGTTTGGGTACGTTCAGACCATTCCTCCACCGCCTATTAATGCCTCCTTGTCATATGAGGATATCGACGACAGATGGATGCATTACGAGGACCATATAGCAGATGCAGGTGAGATTTTTGTTGTGCCTGGGCAGGTATCAACAGATTACGTGGAGTGGTTCTTCCAGATATCTCATCCGTTCGTCACACCCACACAGGCAGGTGATGAACCCAGACATCCACTTGCCCCACAACATGAGGAATACGTCGAGCCAGGTATCCCGGAGGTTCCAGTGGGAGCAAACGTTGGACTATCATAGGCACCTGCAGTGGTAAGATTAGTTGCTTTAATGTTTTATTTTATAAATTGTGATTTATTTTAAATGTTGTAATAAATGTGTTTTTATGAATGTCATAGGATGGTTATGAAGGTTGTGAAGCGATCGCAGAAAGGTTGGAGCGTGTACTCAACCTAAGGATGGTCACTAAAGGCACAAAGTTACATGAGATCGTGGAAGATTGCCTCAGGATCGCTAGGGGGTGACAACTCAGATGGAAATGTTAGGGCACAATGAAAACGGCGCACAGATAATTGATAGATCATTTTATGTCTTGTATTTGACAACATTTTTTATTTGTTACATTATTTTAGTTATAACTTTTATTGAAATTATTTGTTACATTATTTTATTTTTTGTGCACTCTATATGACACACCTTCTAGAATTGATAAAATTAATAAATAATAATATGATGATCAAATTATCTTAAAAAGAAATATAAAAAATTTAATGTAAAAAAGTATACAATATAAATAAAATAAAAAGGTTTATTATTCTAACTTGTAAGTAGTTTAAAATTTGCATGAAAAACTCAGAAATAAAACTTGCATTCAATCCTGTAGCCATGTCGTCTTCCATTTTCATAACCTGTTTAGTAAAAACAACTAAAATTTCTATTGGCCCAAATTATTTTCAATAGTTAGATTATACTAAGACCTTTAGCACGTCATCGTTAGTTTTTAGCTCAATAATTTCAAATTTGATAACTTTGTCTGAATACTCAAAATGACCTGGTTGTCGAAAAAACAATTGTCTTACCGTTTGTAATTCATGAATTCCATGAGGGGGAATCCCTTGAGGTGCAACTTGCTTTATCAAATCCTTCAGTTTATCGATGGTACATCCTGAAGGAATGTCAAATTCTTTTTGGATTTTTTCCTATGAACTCGTAGCCTACAAAGTTGTTTTGGCGTGGCATGTTCCACCTTTCGTTGTAATACAGAAGCGCATCATGAGTAGGGGTCATAGTGCCTTCAAGTAAGTTTAATATTTCACCTGGTGTTCTACCAATGGTGCATAATAACTCAATCAGACCAACACGCGAAAATTGATGATTATACATTAACATTGTGTTGACACCGTCATCATTTTTCAATTGCATACATTGAAAACGAATTTGGTTACATGTATATGTGAATGACTGCCGGTAGTAAATTTCATCCTAAAATTGTTTGTTGGTTAGCTGAAGGGTATTGTGTATTATGGTTTTTAGCGTTGCAAAATCACAAGTGTTTGATACTCGAATGGCTACTGGAGTGGAAGTTTGAAAGTAAACACCATTATCGTTATGAATCATCGATCCATTTGGAAAAATGAAACCCAAACTTGAGTTCACAATCGTCTGACTGCTAGTTTCTCCTAAAAATGTCATACTTTGTTGTAAGAATTGGGAGAGAATGTCTGATGTTTTAGCGTGTCGCCGTGTCTCATATATATAAATGGTTTTCACCAACATTGCTTCAGTTTTTTTTTAAAATAGAGACACATACATATGTTTCGTGTTTGTGTTTCCAACTAAACAAATATGGTGTCATGTTAAGCTGTCAATGTGTTGTCAAGTCAGTCAATGTCGTGTCACTCTCAAACTTTAATACGCATGCACTTGACTATGTGTTGTCAATTCTGACAATGATGTATCATACATGCATAATTGATTTTAGTTAACCAACTAATTTATTTCTTAACGCAACAATTACTTAATAATTAAGGATAAACATCTGATAACAAATTATATCGCATAATGAATGAAATTAGATAAACAAGTGTCACAGTCCATAACAACGATGCATGTTTAGTCTTCATTTAGGTCGACATAGTCTCTTTTCAACACCTTTAAGCTATTGTACTGCTGCATTCTACTAATATATGGAGTTGACTGCTTTTCCTGAGGTTGACAATTCCTAGACCACAACAATGCGAGAGGCGGTAAAGGACAACGTCTTTCAAATAAACCTGTTGTACGTGAACAAACATTATTAACTCAAATGAATAGAAATTATTGCATAAATCTAAAAATGAGACTAATTATATTCAATATACCTGAACAAAATGATTTCCAAACACGTGACCAACACATATCATGCGGTGCACAGAAGAATCATGTGGTGGTTGACTTCTTAGAGGAAAAAATGTCATGCTTTGTTGTCGGGACAACGATACAAGGATTACATTATATCTTGATGCAATGACATATCTCATATCCGTTATATTCATCCACTTGTCGACACTAACCTGAATCAAACAAGCATACACATGTAAGTTATTTAAAGTTTGTTCTTAAAAAAAAACCCTGAACAACATACCTTGGAAAACCCATCAACAAGTAGGGACAACCTTAATTCTTCAAATCTCTCTGTGCCACCAAAGAGGTTGATGTAGTCATGCGACCATTTGCCAAGTTCTTTAATCAATTCGTTGCACACCAACGACCAAGAATCTTCGCCCATACCTAATAAACCGACAATGGACTGATATCCACAATTACCGTCCGCTTTCACATCCATAATGTCGTGAATGAAACCCTGTATAAATGGCTCAAATTGATCCAACATCGGGATGATCCTTGTTGGCTTCAGTGAGTCAGAAGATGATGCACTACGTTTCACTGAAGAGTTGCTGCTCTGAACAGAATGAAAAACATCAACATACTCCCATAAGATGGATCACGTTTTGTGGATCTTTGGCTTCTGTTCATCGATTTCTTCGGTGCACCTTTAGTGTTGACCTTTGACTGAAGAGGACACATAGAGTTTTGATTAGGGTATGCAATTTCTCAAAGTTTACTCTTGAGAGTATCTTTACTACCAGCATCAAGTTCCTCAAATCTTTTAGATATGGTCTCGATCTCTTCCTTGATGGTGACTTCGGCCTCACACAACCCTTGGTCTGAAAAACTAAGTCTCCTCCAAAACATATGGATTGAATCGAGCGGGATGCTGCCAATAGCATACCTAGATAGCTCACATGCACAAGGAAGACCGTGCGTGCTTCTCATCACACAACTACAAGAAGAGGGATTGTTGCCAGCATAATGTACACACTCAAACTCAGCAGCAATCTCATTTAAAGCGTACCTTGAAACCATTCTAAGAAGCCTCTTGTATAAGGTTTTTTTAAATACATGTCCAACCACATGTGTACTTGTTTCAAAGGATGCTTTAATTTGAGTGTGCTGCAGTGTGATCATGTTATTCATGGCATCCCAACACACTACACAAGTCTCCAAGGCTATTATGTAATACTCTTTTTAAAGCCCAATGAGCAGATTCAACCCTACATTTGAAATAGACAAAAAAAAGGTAAACATATACATCAATTAAATTCCATGAATTGATAAACATTACTATAAAAAATGAAACATTTTAATACCTATTTGTTGTTGTGTTGCCTAGGTGCATGACCTTATTCGTCTAGGCTGTAATGAATTTTTCCTTGTGTGGGATAATCCATGTTTCGTTAACATAGTCAACGAACATTGGCCAAGGTGAACAAGCCATTTGAAACTTCTGAAGGCACTCAGGGAACTCCTGTTCAGGAGGACAATCAACTAGAGTGCCCCAGTTATCCATGACATACTCCCAGACATTTTTTTGATCGATTAAAGATTTGCATTTGGCCTTGACGTTCTTGTCGATGTGAAACCTGCACAACAAGTTTGTACACTCGAGGAATACAGTTTTTACTACATTCATCAATGCTAGGTCTCTGTCAGTAACAATAACTACAGGGAGGCGATCACGTCTTAAAAATAGACCTCGAAACCGTTCCAAAGCCCATACAATATTATTAACATGTTCACCCTCCAGATATGGAAACCCAACAGAGAATGTCATCCCCGTTGGTATCATCCCAACAAAGTCAAGTAGTGGGAGTCTGTACCTATTTGTTTTGTAGGTACTATCTATGAAAAACATCAAATGACATGCATTGCATAACTTCATTGCATTTGGGTGACACCAAAACAAATCACATATCACAACTTCATCCTTGAATCTATGCCAATGAATGTATTGATCACGTTCAAGAAGCTTCATTAGATGTTGCATTTCAGTATCACTTCCTCTAATGGAAGAACAATATGCACTTCTTGCATTGTAAATTTGTTAGATTGTGGTGCAACTGTTGGCATTGTGCTCCTTCAATGTTAGCAGGATGTTTCTTGGTTTCACCATCGACTTTGTCATATCAGCAATAATATTCTTCTCATCCTTAGTCAATCGCCCAACATATGAATGTCTAACTAAGGACTTGACCAATTCATGATTGTGAATCCCACAGATCAACTTCACCATCCAACCTTCCCATCCATGCATTGGTTTCCCATGAAGCTTGAAGGGACAACCACATTTCCTACTCCCAATGTCTCTTCTAACAAATTCTTTCTTCCTACACTTATACTGACCGCTCCTTTCACAACCAATTAACACAAATGAAGTTCTTCCTCCACTACCAATATGTGTGTCAGACCTCATAATGATTGCAACAAATCCATTTTCATGGGCAACCGATCGAACTCACAACAAAACATCATCTCGGGTACCAAAGACCTACAATGCAACCCCAGCATATTAATTTTTATACAAAACATACATTCAACCAAATGACTCAACCTATATGAACATCATTACCTAAGAAGTATTAAAAGCATCCGAACAATCAACATGCGGTTCATTCACACCACATTCTTGTTCATTTTCATAATCCATATCAATTTCTTGAGACATCGTATTGTCATACGTCCATTGATCTTCGTCCATCTTAACGACAAATAAATAAATTATACATCATTAGCAAGTACATTCAAAATTTACAACTACATACGAATTACCATATTAGCAAAACTAACAATAGACTAAATAATAACTACATACATATTAACAACTAATACAACTACATTCAAAATTTAAAACTAAATAATTGACTTAAACTAAATGCAAATTTTGGACCTAAATAATTTCAATTTTGACGTATCATATATTAAATTTGTAATAACTAACTAGTTTTAAATTTCTACAACAAAATACCCAATAAGTACTACAAAAACACAATAATAATAAATTTTACGAAACATCTAATTTCACAAAAAAATACTTCAAACAAATACAAATTTTACACCCTAATTAACACTTAAAATATATAAAACTATAACTAACAACTAATAAAACATTTTACTACTACAACAAAAAACAATTATTATACCTAAATTATCATACCTAATTAAACTAATTATCCACAATTTCAAAAATATTAAATACAATAATTTTAAATATTAATAATATTCATAAATATTTCTTTTTTCACAAATTTAAAACAAAAACTAATTTTTTTTTAAATTAACCTTCTTCTGTAAAATGTTAATTGCTTCTTACGGAAGAAGTTCTTCCGTAAACTTTTATAGAAGAACTTCTTCCGTAAGAAGCAATTAACATTTACAGAACTTCTTCCATAACAAAAATTTTCCAATTACGGAAGAAGCAATTAAAAGAACTTCTTCCATAACAAAAATTTTCCAATTACGGAAGAAGTTTTTCCGTAAAAAGCTTACGGAAGAACTTCTTTCGTATGAAGTTATTTACAGATCTACTACCAGTTATCCAAAAAAATCAAAAAATTTGTACCTCCATCGAGAAAAAACACCACTGCTATGAGTTTCACCTTCACCAAACCGCTACCTCTGTCAACACTTGCAAAAACAACCCCCAACAACAGCAACCGGACCAAAGTGGAAAAAACACAGCTTCAAACATAAAAGAAATCGCAAACCAGTGCCAAAATAAAGAGAAAACTGCCAGGGGCAGAATTGCCATTTAAAAAATTTGCTGGGTGCACCAGCAATACTGCTGGGTGCATTTAGTAACACCCATCTAATGGCCCACCAGGTTAAAAAATGGGCAAGCCTAGTCCCATGCCATGCATCCGATCGAATGACAGCAAAAGTAACCTTCTT
Source organism: Glycine max (assembly GCF_000004515.6). NCBI lineage: Eukaryota > Viridiplantae > Streptophyta > Magnoliopsida > Fabales > Fabaceae > Glycine > Glycine max. Next base: position 34,091,856 of record NC_016090.4, read on the forward strand.
CTTCTCACTCAAATCTCACGCAGTCTCTGTTCCAATTTCAGCTTCCCTATGATGACTCATTATCATTCCTTGCCCACCATGGCCAACACTTCCTCCAACCATATTCGCTTTCTCCTCAGCACCTTGAACGAAGTCAACTTTGACTCCGTTTTCCATCAACTCTCTCAGGTCATTTCTTCTTCTATTTTCCTCCTCAGAACCCCATCTTCTTTTTCACACTTAATTTTTTTCTAGGTTTCTCTCGAATTTCGTGTTCGTTTGTGTCCTTGATAAAGTTCCCCTTTTTTTATTTCTCACGTGGGGGTTTTGCGGAAAATACCCCTTTACAGAATCGGATTTTAAATTGAATTCACGTGCTTGTGTGCGTGTGTCTGTTGAATGCTTTAATTCTGCGACTGTGGTGTGTGCGGCTGTTGAATATGTTGTGTGTGGAAATGATTTTTGTGATTTGTGTCGTTGGGATGTTTTTAGGGTTTATGTTGTTATTGCCTTTTCAATTGTACTTTTTATGCGTATGATGTTGAAATGCTACATTAGGTGTTGCTATCTTCCTGTGACATGGAGAATAATCAATATAGCATTTTACTATTTTTTTTTATTGTTCACTATTGTATTTTAGTAAATTGGAGTATGAAATGATTAACTGTTGAACTTTGCCCTTTGTAAAGATGATGCTGTGTGTACTGATAATCAATATTTTTTTTTCTGGTGTTTTGAGTTTATGCACAGCTGAAGAGCAGAGGGATTCCTAAGAGAAGTTAATGGTTTTAGTGAACAAATATAAAAATATAATATGCTAAGGCTGTTGTTTTCTTGTTTGATAATGGTCCAGCATTCCATATTCTTGCTCTAGGGGTTCGTAATATGACACGTTTCACTATGATTTGTGTATATCTGAATGCTTTATAGACTTGCACATCTTTGTTTATCTCCTGTCTTGCTCAGCCCACACTTTTTGTATTTTGTTCTCCTGTGAATTACCCTAATTTAGTTAATCTTGGTGGCAGACCTTAGTAGATTGCTTTGGGGTGCTCTTCAATTTTTAATCAATTCATATTTGTAATCTTCTCTGCATTGTCATATTATTGACATGTAATTTCTTCCGCTGGCAGTTCACGGAATTTGGAACTACTGGATGCATTTTGCTGCTTCAAACTTGCTTGGATCACTATGGTTATGTCAGAAGAGATATGAAAGATGTGCAGCATGAACCAATTCTTGGGGCAGTCATTAAGCACCTCTTGGACAAACCAAACTTCAGCACAGTGTTTTCTGAGTCAATGAAGAATATAGAAATTAATGAAAGCTTTTTAGAAAGTTTTTGCAATGGATTGCAGTTATCTTTATTGGAAAAAATTATAAGCAGTCTTGCTTTATCTGATTCTGAGAATTCCGATGTCAGGCTGTGTGGTAAGTATGAAGTTAATTTATAGTTTCAGTTCTTTCTTATTGTTTTTCCTACGTGCATTTTACTTGACAAATAATGTTTAGGTAAATGCTAATTTCATGGCCATATATATATATATATATATATTTTAATTTTGACTGGAAATGTGGCTCATGTATAGGCAAAATTTTTTGCATGGCTCAAATTGAGGAATTGTGTGCCAACCCCGGTTATCTGAGTTTCCATGAGCAAATTCACAATGTTATCATGTTCCTAAAGCAGTCTGAGGGTCTTTCCAAGCACGTGGATTCCTTTATGCAGATATTGTCACTTGTGCAGTTCAAAGACACACCACCTTTTGTCTTGACTCCATTGCTTCCTGATGAGATGCATGAGGCTGATTTTTTAAGGTGGTAATTTATTTAGTTATCCTTTTTGAATTATATGGCGACTGTGATACAGTTATGGTAAAAAAGTCATGGTAATCACATATCACTGACTGATTAACATTTTATTAAGTTAACTACTCATCATTCTGTCAATAATATTGAAAGCTTGTTTGATTTAATGACTGAAATAAATGGTTAACACAAACCCTTTTAATCATTAATTAAATTTAAAATGTGGGTAAAATAAAACTGGCAACCACTTTTGAATATAATTGTATGTTTGTTTTATATTATTAATTATTAATAATATTTAATTCAATCAAGAGATTATGATGTTGCTATATCTGCAATTGATGTTTAATTACATGCCTGCTTAGTAGCTTTCCCTGTCTCTTTACAGGAATATGGAGTTGTTCCATGACAGTGGAGAAAATGATTTTGATGCTATTTTGGCTGACATACAGAAGGAAATGAACATGGGTGATATCGTGAAGGAACTAGGCTATGGATGCACGGTGGATGTCTCACAGTGCAAGGAAATATTTTCACTCTTCTTACCTTTAACTGAAAATACACTCTCTAAATTGCTTGGTGCTATTGCTTGTACCCATATTGGGCTGGAGGACAACCAAAACACATACTTAACTTTTCGTGCAGCCCATGGATACAATGTGCCTGAGTTGCCACCGCTGAACTCTTGGAATATTGATGTCTTGATTGATACACTTAAGCATCTTGTGAGTTTTCTTTAACAAAACTTAAAATTCCATCTTGTTATAGGCTTGTATTCCAGTTATTAGGACAAATGAAGTAAATGACAAGATGCTTTCATTTTTCTGTGCTTTCTGGTACAGGCACCTCATACTAATTGGGTACGTGTTATTGAAAACCTTGATCATGAAGGGTTTTTTCTTCCTAGTGAAGAAGCGTTCTCTTTTCTCATGTCTGTATATAAGCATGCCTGTAAGGTATAATATCTGAGCTTTACATATGCTTTTCTGGGAGCTTAATTGATCTACATGCAAACTCTGGCATAAAATTCTGAGTGTATGAAAATGATCTAGCAGGAACCATTTCCTCTCCATGCCATCTGTGGGCCAGTCTGGAAGAATACTGAGGGTCAGCTGTCTTTCCTTAAATATGCTGTATCAGCACCACCGGAAATTTTTACCTTTGCACACTCGGGAAGGCAGCTGGTATGGTGACCTGTTTGCACATTGGCTGTTTCTTGTTCCCATCTACAAATTTTTATGACAAGAAAATTCTGTGCAGGCATATGTTGATGCAATTAATGGCCACAAGCTTCAAAATGGACATGCAAATCATGCATGGCTGTGTCTTGATCTTTTAGATGTCCTCTGCCAGCTAGCTGAAAAGGGTCATGCCAGTATTGTTCGATCAATCTTTGATTATCCCCTTAAACACTGTCCTGAAGTTTTGCTTCTTGGGCTGGCACATATTAATGTACAATTTAATAGATTCGTATTTGTTGGTTCTCCACAGCATCCCATTTTATGTCTTTTCTTGATATGAAGTTTGCATTGTTGTTCTTGCAGACTGCCTACAACCTCTTGCAGCAGGAAGTATCTCTGATTGTTTTTCTCATGATTGTAAAAAGTGGTGTAGGCAGTGGGATGATTCTACACCTTTGGCATGTTAATCCCAATCTGGTATTGAGAGGGTTTGTTGATTCTCAAAACAATGATGCAGACAGCATTGTAAGAATTGTGGACATCTGCCAGGAGCTAAAGGTTGTTCTCTTGTAAAGTGTCTATTTTTCATTTTGGATGTTTTCTGGATAGATAGATTTCACTGTTAGGTATCATTATTATTCTTGTTAGGTATTATTATTTCTGGATATCCCTAACTAGGAGCATCTGGCACCAAAGGAATAGGATTGTCTTCTCAAATGACAATTTCAATGCCAACAAATTGATGGAGGATGCTATATATTTCTTTGCTGGACATGGTTTAGAAACTGGGGAAAAGGATTTGACTTACCTTTCTATTACTGGTCCAGTAATATCAGGGATGCTTTTTGTAATGAGGGGGGGGGGGGGGGAGTATGCTATAGGTATTGGGTAGTCATATACCAAGTTTACAGTCAGATGTATGGTAGCCTAATTCTTGTACTGCTGTTTATATCTAATATATTAGTATTTTTGCTGATAAAAAAAATATTTTTCTTGTTTGAATCTAAATTTTGTTCAATTAAGCAGTTCTCACTTTTCTTGGGTCCCTTTTGTTACTTTGCAATAAACTTTTGACTTTGGTTTAATGCTAATCTTTTGTCTTTGTTTTTGTTTTTTTTGCCTTTTTTAACCTATGTCATATTTGTTTACAGATTCTATCATCTGTGGTGGAAATCATGCCCTCTTATTATAGTATAAGGTTAGCAGCTGTAGCATCAAGAAAAGAATTTCTTGACCTTGAGAAGTGGTTGAGTAGCAACTTAACTACATACAAGGAAGCCTTTTTTGAGGTAATAATGCCTTCCCTCATGCCTTGATGTTTTAAGTTTTAAAGACAGTATTACATATTTATGCAGTCTTTTGGCCTTTTGTATTTTTAGTTGCACTCTGAACTTATTGTAGCAGAAAAGTGTTTGACATTGTTAGTCTTACTTTGCAGGAGTGCCTCAAGTTCTTAAAGGATTCCCATTTTGGTGGATCACAGAACCTTTCTGGCAAATCGTTTCATCAGTCTGGTGCTATTCTGAGTCTATATGCTGAGGCAGCTGCTACCATCTTGAAGGTTATACTTCAATAATTTGGTTTCTCTGCCTGTCCTAGCCTCATTTGATTTTCATTTTTACTGTGGGATCTGACCTTTTCTGATTACAGGTTCTTAAATCTCACACCGACTTGGTTGCTTCTAGACAACTTTCTGAGGAGTTGGAGAGACTGCACGTATCTATTATAGATACGAATCCAAGGCTTCAAAATGGTGGGACAGCTGATTCATCTACTTCTGATGGATATGCGGATGACATTGAAGCTGAAGCAAACTCTTACTTCCATCAAATGTTTTCTGATCAGTTAACCATTAATGCAATGGTACAGATGCTCGCTCGATTCAAGGAATCTTCAGTGAAGAGGTGATATTTTTTAAAATTTTCATCTGGCCAATCCATTACTGCAAATACATTGTAGTGCTGTATTATTTTTGAAGCTGTAATAAACTAAAAACTTGGAAATTTTTTTGGATGTGATAGGCAGTAATTTTTGTATTGAGGTTTTTTTTATGCTCACTCTATCTATTAATGGTCAAATTCATATCTGTATGTTTTTGTCCCTTGCTTGCAAATTCTGTCAAAGGCATCTTATGTATTCTTTTATCTCTACAACTTTAGATACTAGATATTGAACTATCTACTTTTGAATATTTTTGCAAGTCATTCATTAAAAAATGCAGTAAATATTATTTGATCCTTGAACCTGTTGAAGATCACAATTGTTAATCAATTATCTAAGTTTTCAACTTAATGTTATATATGATTGGACCTACTAAAATTCTGTCTTGTGGGCTGTAACTGATCTGTATATTCTTGTCCCATTGTAGATTGTTACGAACATGCTTGAGTTGAGAATGTGCCTGAATTCTTTATAATAAGAAAGTTGAATCTTACTATGTGGGTTCATTGTTAATTAGGTATATTGTTATGATATTTAATGTAAAGAAAACTTTAATTGGAAGTTTTACAAGAATTATATATTAAGGAAAAGGTGTGTAGGGAATGTTTATATGATCTCTTTGATATCTTTTGTTTCCAGATCATGTAATTATTATTTGGTCTACTGTTAAGTGCTAAAATCGTGTCAATGTTGGTGTGAGTTAACAGGGAGAAATCAATTTTTGAATGCATGATTGCAAACTTGTTTGAGGAGTATAGATTTTTCCCAAAGTATCCTGAAAGGCAACTCAAAATTGCTGCAGTTCTCTTTGGTAAGTTTTGCTTTTGGCATTGCAGATGGTGAAATTTAAGTTCTTTTTTATGATCACCAATGTATTGGGGTTTTTGATTGTGTTTCAACTAGGCAACTTTTGATCTGAATTGGTAAATTGCAATTTATGGATGATGTTTTGAATGGTGGTTTATGTTCGTATGTGTTCATCTTGTAAGCATTTTAAACTTTGGGATTGAATCTATCTTGAGCTTGAACAAGAAATAACCGAATTCGATTATGAGCCATGCCTTTTTGAGCTTGATTTAAATTTGGAGATTTTCCAAATTTTTTAAGCAATTTAAGATGTTGGACTTTGAGGTAATGAGTGAATGACTACTAATGAATCATGTCATTTAATTAGTAATATTAAATATGTGTCTAAGACTCTAATTTAATTTATTATAATGAATGTAGAAAATAAATTATATATAATTGTGCAAACTTGAGCCTTTTACCAAGCCTACTGGAGCTCAGCCCATATTCATCCTTTTGAAATACTTCATTCCTGCACTGCTACTGTTTGACATTTCCTTCACTTATTTGTTGAGGTGTTTTTATTAAACATTAAACATATCTTTTCTGTAATTATTAGTGCATACATTGAACTGAGGTGAGCTATTATATGCATAAGGCAACATAATTGCATTTAGATGGTAATGTGTTTTAGTAATTCTGCTTGCATGTATGCAAACATCTCTTGCATGTATAGTGCATACAAATTAAGAGAACTTCTTTATCATACTGGTGTGTTTTTATTAAACTTGATGTTTTTGAGCATGCTCACTACTTGCTTTAGCTATCGTTATCTTTGCACGATTTTGGAATTATATGCGTATTCTCTAATACCTTCTTTTTTTAATCATTTTACAATCCATTTTTGTTTTTTAACATGTTTCAGGTTCTGTGATCAAGCATCAGCTTGTAACTCATCTATCTTTGGGGATTGCTCTTCGTTATGTTCTTGATGCATTGCGCAAGCCTGCAGATTCGAAAGTTTGTGTTGTTTTGAAGAGTGAATTTCTTTCAAGTTTTCATTCAATATCAGGGTTGACCTTGCTTTCATATGTTACAGATGTTTTTGTTTGGAAGTCTGGCATTGGAACAGTTTGTGGATCGTCTTATTGAGTGGCCTCAGTATTGCAATCATATTCTTCAAATTTCTCATTTGCGCAGTACACATTCAGAAATAGTTTCTTTCATTGAGCAGGCTCTCGCCAGGATTTCCTCTGGTCATTTGGATGTTGATGGGGCGAGTCATGCTTCTGTTATTAGTAACCATCATTCTGCACAGGCTACAATAGGACATGTGGAGGTAAAAGTAAATTCTTTTTTCCCTTTGTATTTGACCTGTATGCTCTTTTCTAACTTAAGGCTCAAATTTAAGATTTTGATTTTAATTTTATGTTTGAATCTGTTGTGTGCTGTGATGTTAAATGAGTTCTGCCACCCACCTTCAGTATATATTTTTTTGTAATACTTACAATTTACAAACCATTAATTGTAAACATTTTATACTATCTTTGTTTTCTTATATCGTCCTACTGGTATCTGAAACTCTTCTTAAACTAACCTGGATGTTTGTGCAGACTGTTCATTTTTTTGTTATTAACTCGTCTGTTGTTTAGCTTGAGCATTAGGTAAGATTGGTGTGAGCATAGCTTTCGAAGTATATTTGTATATCCATTGTGTTTTTATTAGATTAGATGTTGAGAGTATTACGTATTTCCTTCAGTAACTGATGTTTTCATTTGATTAGATATGGTCATATGGAGTATTGTGTATTTCATTCAGTAACTCACTGAAAAATTGTTTTATAATCTCGTTCATATTATAGTCGTTTGCTTCACGTATGGCTGGAAGCCCAGCTAGATAGCTTTGAGTTGTTTTTGTTACCCATTTACGTGTGACTATCCTTTTATGATAGGTTGTTAATGATTATTCTGTGGAGACCTATTGCAGTGGTATTTGTTTTTCTGTGCTAATTGTAGGGAAAGAATCCTTATTAATACTTGTCACTTGATAAGTTTATAGCTGAATAACAAGATTATGTTCTGTCTTTATAATAGACAAGTTATTTGCTTATCCTTTCACTTTCTGTCTATTTATCTGTTTAAGTTAACAGTTGTTCATGCTGTATCCTTGTAGCAGCTCAGTGGCTCTAGTGTTATACAACCTGGGCAGCAACATTTGTCACTGCAGCTTCAACAGAGACGTGAAAATCCCTTGGATGATCGTCACAAAGCTTCTGTTGGTTCATCTACTGATGTAAAGCCATTGTTATCTTCTCTAGGGAAATCTTCAGTACTAACACCTACCGATGCTTCTAGTACCAATAAGGTATAATACTTTTTTTAAAAGCATGACGTGAATGATGTGCCTCTCCCTCTCTCTCCCTCTCCCTCTCGTAGTCTTCTGTATTTTTGCTTTTATTGTGTTAGAGACATACAGGTAGCTGAGAAGGCTACTCTGCAATTCAGTTAAATAAGCTGTTAGAATCTATTGTAACTCTTAGCTGTTGGTTGTTACATACTCTGATTTTCATATAGTTTCTATTGAACTGCAAATTTTATGTTATTTTCTCAAAGAATACACTCCAGTTTATACTAATTCAATTTCTCTGTCTCCGATGCTTTATTGTATTGCTATTTGCTCATGCTCATATTATTTTATACTGGGACTTAATTTTGTTGCTATAATTGCAGTTACATAGCACAGTTAGCACTTCGTCAATGCTATCTTCATCTTCTCCTGGTTTTGTTCGTCCTTCCCGTGGAACTACTTCTGCCAGTATATTTCTGTTACTCATGAACAGTTCCTCTTGATTAGCATAAAGGCATAAATATTAGCCTTTATTTCTGCTTTCATTTTCTGAATATATGTTTTGCTCCTTTGATATGTGCATCTGATGTAGGGTTTGGATCTGCCTTGAACATTGAAACTTTGGTTGCTGCTGCTGAGAAAAGAGAAATTCCTATTGAGGTGATCTAGCCTTTTACAATAAATTGATCGGATTGGCTGCTTTCTTGAGTTTTGCTAATGGATTTGTTCAGTTGTTTAGATTCTCAATGATTTTACATATCTGCTTGCTTACAGATAGTTTTGAAGTGTTTCATTTTTTCCTGGTCCCTGTTTTACTTTAATTTCTTATGCAAATCTAAATTTGGATTTCATTTGCTGTAATTTAACCTTCATTTTTATGCTGTTTACAGGCTCCGGGGTCAGAGGTTCAGGACAAAATATTATTTATTATTAATAATGTTTCGGCTGCTAATGTTGAAGCTAAAGCAAAAGAGTTCACTGAAATTTTGAAAGAGCAGTACTATCCTTGGTTTGCACAGTATATGGTTATGAAAAGGTTAGATTGATCAAAAATCATGTATCATGCAATTGCTTGAAAAAAGTTGCATCCATGTAGATATGAGCAAGGGTATATATACGGTGCAGATAGGGAGTGTACTTGGGGTTTTACGGTGATTTAAGTGCTGCAGGGAAGTTTAAATCTGTTGGGTTAAGTAGAGAAATAAAGAGCATAGGGCACTTAAACAGATATTAGAAACTCAGAAATTAGGTTTTGGATCTTTTCTAAGTCCTGCTTTACTTTGTTAACCAGAGTATAATTAGGGTATAAAATCACATGTAGTATTCTTGCGTCATGGACTATGTTGAATTCAGTTTACTTTGTGTATAATTTTTAGGGTATATTTTGCCATTTCTCTCAGTGAATTTTAAGTGTACTAAATTTGCCATACAAAATATACTGAACCAAGAATTAACTGATTTTGTTGACTCAGCTTAAAAATGGAAATAATGAGTATTTTAGATGAAAGAAACAATCCAATTGTTAATATTTTGCCATTTCTCTCTAGAGTGAATTTTAAGAAAGAACTGAATGTTAGAAGTTGAGAGAGAACAGGAAGTCATTAAAACTCATGATCTGAAGGGAGTTGCTTGGGGAATTGAAGGAGGAAGTTTTTGTTATACTAGGTTTTTGTTCTTATATGATAAATCCTTTTTTGTTTCAATTCCCTCTGTTTTTTGGCACATCCTACAACACAGCTGCTATATTTATCCTTTTCTAATTGATACCTCCATTTACTTCCGCTTATACCAATTGATACTTCTTTCTAGAGCAAGCATTGAGCCAAATTTCCATGACTTGTACTTGAAATTCCTGGATAAAGTTAATTCAAAGGCTTTGAACAAAGAGATTGTCCAGGCAACTTATGAAAATTGCAAGGTTTGAGCATTGTTACTGTTCCCTGCTTGATTGAAGTGAAGATGTGTAAAATTTTTGAAATAATACTCGATGTTTGCATATTCTTCAGGTTCTCTTAGGATCAGAGCTCATAAAATCAAGTTCAGAGGAACGCTCTTTGCTTAAAAATTTGGGGAGCTGGCTTGGAAAGTTAACAATTGGCCGGAATCAGGTTTTGAGGGCTCGTGAAATAGACCCAAAGTCTTTGATTATGGAGGTATTTTCCAAATTAAATATATTTCAGGAGCAGATGACATTTCAAGTGAACATTTGCTTATCGAATTGCTTTTCATGTTGCAGGCATATGAGAAGGGGCTAATGATTGCTGTTATTCCATTTACGTCAAAGGTATATTTAAGATGTGATTATCTGTTTCATTGATGTTATTCAATAGTGTGCTACATTATCATTCAATTTTGTTTTATAGGTCCTTGAACCATGCCTAAACAGTCTTGCATATCAACCTCCTAATCCTTGGACTATGGGCATTTTGGGATTGCTTGCTGAGATTTATTCAATGCCAAACTTGAAAATGAACCTCAAGTTTGACATAGAGGTTAGTTTGTTTTGTTTGCTTGTTGGAGTGTCTTTGGCATAATTTTGTCTCTCTTCCAGTCTTCCACCTATTTATTGCGTAATATTTGTGCTATACAGGTTTTATTCAAAAATCTGGGTGTTGATATGAAGGATGTCACACCAACCTCTCTCCTGAAGGATAGAAAAAGAGAATTTGAAGGAAATCCTGATTTCTCTAATAAAGATGTTGGGGGATCTCAATCACAAATGATTACTGATATAAAATCTGGCCTCGTACCTCCAGTAAATCAAGTGGAATTACCACTTGAAGTCACCAATCCATCCAACACGGGGGCTCATCCACATATACTCTCTCAGGTTTGTTCTTACATTCTTTTTTTTTTGTTAATTTATAAATTGTAAATTATTTATTGGAATATTTCTGGGTGGATAGTATGCCGGGCCTCTTCATATTTCCTCGGGAGCATTGATGGAAGATGAAAAGGTTACACCTCTGGGATTGTCTGATTCACTTCCCTCTGCTCAAGGACTGTTACAAGCAAATCCTGGCCCAGTTCCTTTTTCTATTAGCCAGGTTTGGATCTCAAAACTTGTTTCCCCTCTTTGTTGAACCATTTTTAGCTTAATTGCATGCTATTTTTAAGCATAACCAATTACTACTTCTTGTGTTTATAGATTCCAACACAGATACCTAATATTGGGACTCACGTTATTATCAATCAAAAGCTCAGTGGTTTTGGGCTGCAAATGCATTTTCAGAGGTATGGTGCTCTGTTTTGCTTCTTGTTTGAATCTATATGTCTGAGTTACTATTTTTATTTTTAATTTTTAATTTTTTTTACAGAGCTGTACCAATTGCAATGGATAGAGCTATCAAAGAGATAGTGTCTAGTATTGTGCAGCGTAGTGTTTCCATAGCAACACAAACAACCAAGGAGCTTGTTTTAAAGGTTTACTTATCAGTGAAGCCTTGCTTCTAACTGCTTGATTATTCGTATTTCCTATTTTAATCTTTGCTACAGTGGACATATTTAGGATGTTATGGTTTATAATGTCACTTTTTTTTTAATGTTGTCAATATTGTTTTTACTGTTTGATTAATTGTGTTAATATAGAAATAGCTGTTGTAGTCTTGTTTTAACTGGATGCCTTCAACAGACAAAGCTTGTACCCAGTTTGTTTTGCTTGAATTTAATTTATGTAATTAATTTGCAGGACTATGCCATGGAATCTGATGAGACACGCATATTAAATGCGGCACACTTGATGGTCGCTAGTCTGGCTGGAAGTTTGGCTCATGTTACGTGCAAAGTAATTCCCTTAAAATGATGTCTATATTGTTGCTTTATATCTTAACAAATTCTTTTAGGATTATATGCTTTTAGGCTCAATTGTTTTATTTTCTTTTCCCTAATGTATCTCTATCTCTTCTAGGAACCATTACGGGCATCAATATCTGGCCAACTGAGGACTTCACTTCAGAACTTAAATATTGCTAATGAAATTTTGGAGCAAGCTGTGCAACTTGTCACCAATGATAATCTTGATCTAGGCTGTGCAGTCATTGAACAGGCTGCTACCGATAAGGTTAGTTGCTAAATTTGTTTGTCGTTATAGCTATTTGTGGCAGTGTCGGCAGGGGAAAATGTGCTTTTGTTGCTTCTTTTATTTGGTAATATTATAAAAACAATTAATTTTATTAGAGAATTTGTACCTTATTCTAGATGTTTCCGTTGTTGTAAATACTGCATAGCATTGGTATATGTGAACTACCAATTGATCACCTCTGTAATATTTTTGCGTTTGTAAGAATGAGTATTTATCAATTGTATCCTTTCTTGTATGTGATTATTTGATTACTTTGTGAAACACTTTCTGCATTATAATTAACTGGTGAAACAAAAAGGGGATGGAGTGAAAGTGCATCCATAGGTCACAATTTATTTTGACCTTTTGTTTAAATGTATTAAAGTGTACTGAACTAAAAAGAATTGCAAGGCTGCGAAAATAAGAATATGAAGAAGAGTACACTAAAAAGGCGCAATGCAAATTGTGTAGGTAATGGATTTTTTTTTATATGTTCTATCTGTTGGGGTCTATCTATAAGGTGGTTTAAATCCATTATTGAAGGAAATATAGTATTTTCTAGGTTTAATTCTTTGACAATCCTAATAATACACCTTATGTATGTGTTTTTTTAATCTTAACGTGCATATAGTTTTTGGTGTATGCTTGGAGTTTTGTTCAATGACTGGTAGTGGCAACTGCCATTTCTCTACTGATATTTACAGTGATAAACATTGGTTAATAATAATGCAAGTTTTTCTTAGTAAGTCTTGATTTGTTTAATCCATTATTTCCTATCTTGTTGTCATTGATGCTATATACTATTTTATAGGCAATAAACACCATTGATACAGAGATTGGTCAACAACTCTCTTTGAGAAGGAAGCATCGAGAAGGTATGGGTTCTACATTTTTTGATGCAAATTTGTATCCTCAAGGTTCTATGGGTGGTGTTCCAGAGCCTCTTCGCCCCAAGCCTGGTCAGTTGTCCCTCTCACAACAACGTGTCTATGAGGTATGCATTTGTCTAGTGTTAAATGTTTGGTAGGATTTAATACTAAGAAGAACAGTACAGTGTTTAATTTCTGTTCATTTATATTTAGGACTTTGTTCGGCTTCCCTGGCAAAGCCAGTCTAGCCCGAGCTCACATTCTATGTCTTCTGGTGTTGCTGTTCAATCTGGCACTGGTCTTACTGGCACCAATGGTTCTGTATCAGGGCAGAGTAACCCTGGATACCCTGTCACCACAGGTTATGAAGGAGTATCTCGACCATTAGATGATATGACAGAATCAAATTTGGCTCCACATTTTAGGTCCCCACTTTTTGTTCCCTATGCCTATGTCTTTGTCAGTCTATAATTCTAATTTTATTCACAATCTGCATTTAATGTTTCAGTGCTTCCTCAATTAACATTAGAGCAGCTGACAGTGTTTCCCAGCATAGTTTGGAGAAAGACTCTGTTGCCTCATTTCCTTCAGCTGCTTCCACCCCTGAATTGCATGCAGTAGATTCTTCTGAAGTGAAAGTGAGAGTTTTACATGAAAATCATTATTGCATGTGTTTCTACTTTGTCATGATTGGTGCCTAAATGTGTTTCCTAACTATGGCAAGGAATCTGGAACTTCTTCACAGCCACTGGTTACATCAGGTGCTGTGGAGCGCCTTGGAAGTAGTTTTTTGGAGCCTTCTCTCACAACAAGAGATGCCCTAGATAAATTCCAAATTGTTGCACAAAAGGTTGTTACTGATCTTTAGATTCTTTGGATATTTTAATCTGTGTATCCCATTGTAGAAGGTTATTGACAGCCTTTGTGCTATATTGGTTTCAGTTGGAAGCTATGGTCAGCAATGATTCCAGGGATGGAGAAATACAGGTATAATGCTGTGGTTCACACTTTTTCAAATCATACAGTCTTTGCTGTTATGCCTAATATGAATTGCTATTGCTGCTATTGTTTTTTTACCTTGATAATTTCTTTTCCACGTTTTAATATCTGTTTTGGGTTCTTATGTTTAGGGTGTCATTTCTGAGGTTCCTGAGATCATACTTAGATGTGTTAGTCGAGACGAGGCAGCTTTAGCTGTGGCTCAAAAGGTGCACTTTCCTCTGCTGGGAATTTTATGATTCGTGAACTTTGCTGAATGTCTAATGCCATATGTATTATCATAAATTGATTACTTCAGCAGTTTCATACTAATTGTCTGTCCTATGTTTGATACTACTCTCAATTGAAGGGATTGACAATTAATAAATTTTTAAACAGGTTTTCAGGGGTTTGTATGATAATGCATCAAACAACATTCATGTCACTGCTCATCTTGCTATCCTAACTGCCATTCGTGATGTTTGCAAGCTTGCTGTCAAGGAGCTTACTAGTTGGGTATGTTTTGTTTCACTGACAAGTCACATATTCTTTATACTTGAAGCTTTTTTAATAAAATTGCATATTTGGAAAAAAATTATTGATTCTCATTCCTTAAATTTGATGGTTTAGGTATCTTCTGTTTGCAGATAAATAACAAAATATTTTAAGGAGAGAAACAGTAAATGATTGTTACAAAATATGTTTTTTATTTGCCCTAAAATACTCCCTTTTGTTTTTTTATACAAGAAGCAAACAACTAATTCATCAAAACCAATGAAAGTAGTTAATTAATTTATTCAAAAAATACCCATAGAATTAAATTGTTTTAGTAGTGATTATAGTTAATGACAGTACACATAATCAAGAGATAATTTTTTCTACTGATGAATGGCTTGTATTTTTAATATGCCTATGAATGCATCCACTTGTATGGGAAAGAGTTAGTGCTTCATTAATAGATTTCAAAATAAATTAAGGAAATTAGCAATTAATACATCTCAAAGTGGGTGTATGTTTCTTATTATTAGGAGAAAAAGATGCATTCATTTTTTTCTCATTTAAAGGACTGGAGTCTGGAGGGAGTACCATCTAGAAACAGTTTTGTAGACATTGATGTCTTAGTTATATTATGGATATGATAAATCAAGGAGCAAATGCAGCCAGCTAACAGCTAATATTCCAACAGTAACATTTGCTCGTGATTTGCTTATAAATTGTGTATTGCATACTCCTTGCAGGTAATTTACTCGGAAGAAGAAAGGAAATATAACAAAGAAATTACTGTTGGCCTCATCCGTAGCGAATTGCTAAATCTTACTGAGTACAATGTTCATATGGCCAAACTTATTGATGGAGGAAGGAACAGTATGTCCAAAGAAGATATCTTTTATGGTTTTACCTTTTTCTATATTATTATAATTATAGTTATAATTATAATGAAGCAACTTCTCTGGATGAATGTGCAGAGGCTGCAATGGAATTTTCCATTTCCCTTCTTCAAACTCTGGTTGTTGAGGAACCTAAAGTTATTTCAGAACTTCACAATCTTGTTGATGCTTTGGCAAAGGTTTGTATTTGTACATGAGTCTCTGCATTCCTTACTGTGCCTTCAATTCCTTACAATATATTATTTTTCAGCTTGCTACAAAGCCTGGATGCCCTGAGTCATTACCACAGCTTCTTGAAATGATCAAGAATCCTGGTGCTATATCCTCTAGTAATGCTGGAAAGGAGGATAAGGCAAGACAATCAAGAGACATTAAGGTCATAAGAGAAATTTGGTTCAGCTACCACTTTTGTTCATCCTAATTTGGTCGTCTGGTTTGTTATCCATGATTGTTTTTGGTTTTTCTGAAATCTGATTTTTTTGTTACCTACAAAAAAAAAAAAAACAGGTGCCTGGTCTGTTACCTGCAAATAGGGAAGAGTTCAACAGCATTGATTCTATTGAACCAGATCCTGCTGGGTTCCGGGAGCAGGTATCATGACATTGAAATTGATTATAAGTTTGAATTTTTTTTGAATTACTTGCTGAGATAATCCAAAATTGTTGCTAAATTATTTGAGTCATAAAAGAAAACATTGAATATATTTGCAAGTTGTGGCTATTGTAAGAACAATCTTGCTCTGAATGCGGAGTATATGGCAATGTAGTTTCAGAATGATACTTTGAAGTTCAATAGTTTTTTCTTTCTAGATTGCTTGCCTTTTATTTTTCCTTTGTTTAGCAAAGGGACATCAGCGTAATTTCCTTCTTTAATTATCTCTATGCTGGACCAGAAACTAAACTTGAACTCCTAATGATTACTTATTATGCACATATTGTAGGTTTCCATGTTGTTTACAGAATGGTATAGGATATGTGAACTTCCTGGTGCCAATGATACAGCTTTTGCCCACTTTATCTTACAATTGCATCAGAATGGACTACTTAAGGGAGATGATCTTACGGATCGCTTTTTCCGACTATTGACGGTGACTTTCTTTCTTCATGCTGGTTACTCTTTTCCACTGATGACCAGGATTGTCAATTTAATCTCTTTCATTGTTTTTTTTTTCCCAGGAACTAGCTGTTGCACATTGCTTATCCACTGAGATGATTAATTCAGGGTCACTGCAATCTCAACCGCAGCAGACAATGTCATTTCTTGCAATTGATATTTATGCAAAGCTTGTCTTCTCAATCTTGAAGGTTGTCAGCTGTATATCTTTTTCGTTTCTCTTATTTTCTTTTGGGAAGCTTTAGCATCTTAGCTGTTTGGTTGGTTGTTGGAACAGGGATCAAACAAACTCTTTCTTCTTTCCAAGGTGTGTAATAAACCAAAGTTTGAATGCATTCTCTCTCTCTCTCTGTCTCTCTCTCTCTCTCTCTCTCTCGTGCTTTATTAATTATATAGTTGTGGTCTAATATTTCCCATTGCTTTGTGGCAGATTCTGGCAGTTACTGTCAGATTCATTATAAAAGATGCAGAGGAGAAGAAGGCCTCTTTTAATCCAAGGCCACTTTTCAGATTATTCATCAACTGGCTTCTGGATCTTGGTTCACTTGAGCCTGTTACTGATGGTGCAAACCTTCAGGTGTTTATCACTTTCATTTACTTCTTCAATAGTATTTTATTTGTTTAAATTTTGGGTACAAAAATGGGTTCAACTTGTTAATACCCAATAACATTGTTGATACTGGTTTTGAGTTTGAAACTGTCGAATTTTGTCAGTACTCAGTAGATGATTTTATGATTGACCCATAATCACCTGGCAATTAAGATGGTTATTTTATTTGTGCTGAATTAGTTAATATTACAGACATGTGTGTTTGACTAATACCACTTCATGTTTGCAGATTTTAACTGGTTTTGCCAATGCATTTCATGCTTTGCAGCCCCTCAAAGTTCCTGCATTCAGGTTAGGATTTTCTACTTGTGATTCATAGGCTGTATTGTGGTTTAGTCTAACAATAATGGTCTTTGAATGTAATGTAGACTTGTTAAGTGTTTATGTGTTCTGTTATCATGGAATTTCTGTATTCATTTAGAATTCCAATTCCTATTTGTGGAAAGATGAAAATATTGTTGGTTAGAGATCATTTACTTCTAGTTTACTTTGTTGGATCTTTCCTTGCTAAATCCATGCATCTTTTGCTTGATGTCCTTGTAGAGAGACCTTAGTTAGAGTTCTTCTTTAGCATGCTTTCATGAGGTTTTGGTTATGGTGGCTCTTATCTAGGAATTGTAATAATAGAATTTTAAACTTTTGTATTTATGTTGTGGTGAACAATGATAGTTTGATAACATTCTCTTTGTACCTAGATGAGAGAATTACAATATGCAGTTAGTTTGTTACCTGTACATGTATACTAATGTCCATAAAGTATTTTGTTCTCCCTGGCATTGCATCTATACTATATTTGAGTGATTATGTATGTTAATTGTCCTGATGCTAAGTTTTTGTTGTTTGGAGTGAGTATCTTTTATTAAGTTCATTTGATAATTTTTGTCTGTAATAAATTGAACCTAATGGCTCTCTTTTAACAATTATTTGCCTGTGAAGTCTACAAATCACTTATTACCTTGTATATCCATTTTTAATACTTGTTTTGTTTGATATTGTTTTAAAACTTGGTTCCTTTGTGGGAATGTTTCATCAGTTTTGCATGGCTTGAGTTGATTAGTCACAGGAGCTTCATGCCAAAAATGTTGACTGGTAATGGTCAAAAAGGTTGGCCTTATATCCAAAGGTTGCTTGTAGATCTGTTCCAATTTATGGAGCCTTTTCTGAGGCATGCTGAACTTGGAGAACCGGTTTGTCTATATCTTGGCCTCAATTATTTGCTTCCAACTGGGTCTATGCACAATAATGCTTCTTACATCTACATTTTTTTGTTAACTTTTTTATGACCAGGTTCGTGTCCTCTATAAAGGCACACTTAGGGTGCTCTTAGTGCTACTTCATGACTTCCCGGAGTTTCTCTGTGATTATCACTTTACCTTTTGTGATGTTATTCCTCCAAGTTGCATACAGATGAGGAATATCATTCTAAGTGCATTTCCGCGCAGTATGAGGCTGCCAGACCCATCTACTCCTAATTTGAAGGTCTTAGAATCTCATACTTACCTTTAAACGTTTGTTTAAGATTAAGGAAGCATTAAGTTGACGTAGTTGATGTGACTGCCTTGTGCTTCTGTACACAGATAGATTTGCTTCAGGAAATAACCCAATCGCCTCGCATTCTTTCTGAGGTTGATGCAGCACTTAAAGCAAAGCAGATGAAGGCTGATGTAGATGAATACCTTAAGGTCTGTCCCCATCCCTCTTTGAATTGGTTTGTTATTATAATTCAGTAGAATGATTATGCTTGTTGCTTGTATATAATTTTTGAATTATTTTTGCTGAAGATTTTCTTCCTTTCATTTATCTAACTGTTCACTCCAATCTATTTTGTTATCAGCCTCTGCTACATAATTGTCTTGCTTAGCTTATTTTTTTCTTTTTACTTATGTTTTATTTACAAGTGTTCAATCAAATTTCTGCAGACAAGACAACAGAGTTCGCCATTTTTATCTGAACTGAAGGATAAGATGCTTCTCTCACCCAATGAAGCAGCCTCTGCTGGGACTCGATACAATGTGCCGTTAATTAACTCCCTTGTGCTATATGTTGGAATGCAGGTACTTTAAATTGGAAACTTTTAATATTTGCCTCTGCATTAATGAGTCAATAACCACATTGAGTTTCAAAATTGTTGAAGTTTGTGTTCTAAGCATGTTAGAGCATAATACTATAAATCTTTATTGATTGGAGCATATTTATATCCTTTCTTCTTTTTCATTTTATTTTTGAATATGTAGACTTGTGTAATAATGCAATTATCTAAATGATGCATAAAAAAGTTGTTTCTTTTATAGTATTTATATTAGTAAATGTGTCATGAGCGAACAACTTCTTTCATTAGGACAATGATTAAACATTGAAGATTTGTGTTGAATTTATGTCTAGCTTGCATTCTTCGAGAGTAATTTCTTACTGTATTTTATAAGCTCGTGAATACAAGAGAAAATATTGGAAAGCATAAGATGGAACCGAGAAAGACTAAGCTACTAGAAAATAGAGAAGTTCTGATGTATGAAATTGTGATTTTATTCCATTGTTTAAAAACACTACAGAAAGATATTTATACAAGCTATTTGTAACTGGTAATTACCAGTTTAGACTAGAAGACCAACACAAATTAGTAACTGAGTTGTGATTAACTATAAGTTGTAGCTGTAACTAGTTGCTCTTACCAATTTTTATGTTTTGGTATAGGCAATCCATCAGCTCCAGGGACGAACTCCCCATACACAAACGTCAGCAAATGCTTTCCCCTTAGCCGTATTTTCTGTTGGTGCTGCATTGGATATTTTCCAGACACTAATTGTGGACTTGGACACTGAAGGGCGCTACCTTTTCCTAAATGCTATTGCCAACCAACTGCGTTATCCTAATACTAATACACACTACTTTTCCTTCATCCTTCTGTACTTGTTTGCAGAATCAAACCAGGTACATTTAAACTTGTGGCATTTTTTTTTTTTATGTTTAGTTCAATCAAACAAATTCAAGTCAAACAAATTCAGTCAAACCTGTTTTGTGCTTCTAATAAACTTGTGTTTCTAATTATGTTTTATATGGTCTGGATAGCATATATTTAACTGGATATTCTTGTTTTGACATAGCAGGAAGTTATCCAAGAACAAATTACTAGAGTCTTGTTAGAACGCCTAATTGTTAACCGTCCTCATCCCTGGGGTCTCCTCATTACTTTTATTGAGCTGATTAAGGTATATTCTTTATTTTGCTTGTGTAATTTTCTCGTTTTGATACAGATTATGGGTATCCTCCACAGGTTACTAACCAAATCTCTTATTTTCTCTATGCAATTTTTCTTGTCTTTTGCCAGAATCCTAGGTACAATTTCTGGAACCGGAGTTTCATAAGATGTGCGCCAGAGATTGAAAAACTTTTTGAATCGGTGTCAAGATCTTGTGGAGGTCCAAAACCAGTGGATGATAGCATGGTTTCGGGTTGGGTCTGATTGTCCATTGTCCATAGTCTTTTCTGCTTGTTAGTTCTGTGTAGGCTAGCTAACCATGTTAGTTAGGACTATTTATACACTCTTGTTAATCTAACAGTGCTGTTTTTACATTGTAAATGACGTTTTAGTTTTAGTGAAAACTCTTCTTTCAGATGTTATGACTACGTACTTGTTTACATTGCAGCATGAGTCTTAATTCCATATCATACATACATGTTTCCATAGCTTTCAATTAGACAATTCCTATTTAAATGGATAAAAGTAACTGAGGGCTACAAAGTACTACCTCTGTCTTTCTATACAAGATCTTTTTTATTTCATTGATTCTCTCCTTTATAAGATTCTCTTCTAAAAGTCTAGTACATTAATTATTATTATCCTATAGTATCTTTAATTAGTGTATTTTCTCTCCAAACAATAATTTTTCCTTGGTGAAAAACAACTAAGGGGAGAGAAATGAAGAATAATTTTGGAAGAACAGTATAATAATTGATAAATTTAATGTGATTAATTAAATTAATCACTTTTTTAATGGGTTTGAATTAGTTGAAAAAGTCATATATATAGATATAGTAGTATTGGTTAAGAAAAGCGTTTGCTATAAATAAGCTTGTTAGTAAGTTATTAATTTTAATTTCTAACTAAGCCAAAAGTTTATACCTGCTTTTTTGCGAAGTCTAAAAAAAAAAAAAAAAGCCTGCAATTTTGAAGGTCCGAGACCTAGTTAAAAGGTGTAAATCCAGAAGAGAATAATCAAAATTTAGTGAACTTTAACTCACGAAGAACATTCAACCTATTTGTTAATTGGAGAAACAACAGTTTCTTTTAACAAAAAGGTGGTGAAGATGCTGTAACACAATCTCCCTTATCCTCTAGCCCTTCTCAAGATATTCGAGGATGATGCCTTGAGAGTGGCATCTTCAGCTTCTCAGCTAAGGTAATTTGTACACATAAAAGTTGCCCAACATCACCATTTGAGCATATATAAACTCTAACCAACGTTTTTCTACAAGATGAGCCACAATACTCTATTTTCCATTTGGAAGGTAGTAAACAAGGGACAATCTTTAACATAATGGTAGGTGTGAAGCCCAAGAAATTTGTGAAGGGGAGTGAGTCTCAGATGTTTGCATCTGTTGAAATCTTTTCATTGTTGATCGCCTCAAGTTCAGCTTCTGCTTCTCTGCCTTTTGCCTCACTAGGCATATTTTCTTCTGGGTCCTGGCTGAAGCCCTAAATTGTTTTCTCTCAAGCTCATTCTGCAATCATAGGAGAGGAATGATTAGTGGAAAAAAAGGGGAACAATGAAGACATGTATTTTGCTCAAGAGTCTACTTGTGTTGCTAATATGACATAAAGTGACCTAGCCCTTATCGAAATCATGTCATGGAAAGTTATAAGGTTAGTCTAGGGATGAAGAGAGAAGAGAAGGAAAGAGATGTGGTGGGTTCGAATGGGTTGCTAACAAAAACTAATAATATTAATATTTACCGATAAAAAAAACAGGTCAAATTAAACATATGAGGACATATTGTTAAACTCGGGTTCTTGCTGCCTATGATCATCATGTGAAACTTGCAACTTTATACCATTTACTAAGAGTTCAAGTTTGCATTATGTTTAACCTTCACAGCATTTGAGGGTTGATGTACACAGTCCAATGTAAAGTAACCGGTTTGATCTTGCAAAATTAGTGGAGGCTTGTGCTTTGTTCCTCTAACTTCTCAAAGGATATAACTTGTGTTCAATATACATATTTAAATACCATATAGAAGGAATAAGCTTACATGCTTGAATTGCTTGTGCTTTGTAGTTTGTTCCTTTATCTTCTCAAAGGTTATTATAACTTATATTCGATATACAAATTTAAATATCATTTAGATGGAATAAGCTTACATGCCTGAATTTTATCCATCTTGTCCATAGCTTTTCTTGTTTGCTGCAATTCCCAATCATTTATAGCGTTTTCCTTCCTTCTCAACCTATTAACAGATTAATTATCATAAAAAAAATTTGCCTTGTTAGTGTCTCAATCACAATCACAAACAAACAAACAAAAGTAAAGGATTGAGAGTTTTATGCTTTGTTATGACTCACTTGAGCATAAGTTCAACATGCTTGGCCTTCTTACGTGCATCTCTTTCATCTTCTTCCTGTTTCCTCCTTACGATATCATCCATCATTTTTGTGTGTTCATAGCCTTCACATTTTGGGGGTTTATATGTGCAGGCATGGCGGGTTTGGCCTTGGAAAAATGGACTCTCTTCTCTAACACAGGGTAATGTTATGTTGTGAAGTTCATGTTCTTGAGCTGCAAGGTAGGTGTTGCATATTGCTGAGAGTCTCGAGTCTTCTTCTTCTTGGCTTCCATTTTGCCCCGAATGAACAGATTCTGATCAAAACATCATCAGATTAGGCATTATGAGTAGTATTTAGAGAGTGTTTACAAAATTAATTTTGAAGTAATATAATTAATGCTCGACTTTTTAGTATTTAAAAGTAAGTTAGTTGTAAAACTTAGTATAATTTTTTTTATCTATAGTAAAATTTACTTAGTTAATTCAATTCCATCGATTTTAAAGGTAGAATCAAACATGCTATAGAAAGTACTTAAACTAAAATTATGTTAGTTGGTATTTCAACGTGATTCTATATTATATGAATAGAAAATCCAAACATGCAATACATGAGATGACATAACAAACCTGTAAGATGGATAGAGGATTTGCAGAACTTATTGGCATGTTCCAACCATTCATCAATATCTGAGAGGCAAGTCGACAAGTTATTGTTGTTGTTGTAGTCGTCAACTTTGGAAGTGGCGATGCCAAAACTCTGGAATTCCAAAAACCAAATAGGTTATATAGATTGGTGAGTCCATCATTTTTGTTTAACGATGATGACATAATGAACCAAACCATTCAAACATATTGAATCAAGAAAATTCGTGTCAATCAATGACATGAAAACATGGAACATTGGCAAACATTTTCAAGAATCCAGAAAAAGAAATAGCTAGAAAGAAACAAAAGGGCACCAAGAAAACGTATGAATGTGCAACATGTCATTGATAACAAAGTATATAAAGGACAAAAGTTGATTGTAGTAGAAAGATTCATTGGAAAAAGAAGCAAAAAAGAAGTTTTTCTTGAAGGAATGTTGATTAATTGTACGAACCTGGTCTCTTGGAGTGGAGAACTCAGTGGCATGGTGTGAATAATGGGAGTGGCTGCAAATGGTGGAGGGAGATTCTTGCAGAGCAGTCACGAGAGAACTCATGCTCCATGCAGAGTTTTTGAAGCTTCTTGCTAAACAAGAAGAACAAGAAGAAGAATCAGATTTGTTGGAGCAAAAAATGGACATGTTGGATTCCTTGTGTTGCGAGTTGCGACGTGTGTGTGCTTGCTTTGTTTACAACATTGCCAATTCAAAATAGTCTTCTATAGACGAGTTTAGTTCCCATGACTTCAAATTTTTAGGAAACAGAGGGTACATGGACGTGGTTACTTATTTATTGTTTAAATATGTTTTTTTTATATATATTTTTTTCAGTTTATTACTTAAATAATATTTTGTTTTATTTTACTATTTAATATTTTTAAATTTTTACGTTCGTTAGTTTAAATTTTTTAAGTGATGATGTAAAATTCTGTTAATTTATTAAACCATCACTTAATTAATGATGTGACATTATGTTAGTTTGATATGTCATTTTTTAACGGATTAAAACAAATAACTGATGTTAAAAGATAAAATTTAGAAATGTCATATACTAAAATAAAAAAATAAAAAAATCTTAGGTAATAAATTGAAAAAGGGATATATGAATGGAAAATATATTTAAATATTTATTTATTATTTTGTAAATGAATAAAATAAGATGGTGATTGGAGCCATAGTTATTATAATTCTTAGGAAAATGTTAAGTATATTGTCTATATCAATATGGGAAAAGTGACTTGTACTTACACTTAGTATCATAAGAACAAATTTGTAGTTAGTTTTATGTATAAATATGATATAATGAATAATTTTATTTTATATTATCAACTTAAAAGTTTTTTTAACATGATTTTTGATTCATTGACACTTTAAATTTTTTTTACAATCAATCCATAAATTTTAAACTATTAATGTAGTTAATTTAACATGAAAGTATGAAACAGAATAATAGCTTTAATAGATGGTTTAGAGAATAGTTATCAGATAAAATGATATAAAAAAAATTCGAGAGTAAAGAAAGGTATTCCTACTTCCTTTATTATATATAGTTATTATAGATTACAATAAAAAATATAAAGTTATTGAAAACTATAAATCATGTTTAAAGTTTTATTAAATAAGATATGCAATTAACTAAATTTTATAATTTTTAACAAAATTCAATCAATAATAAATAAAATATATTTTAAAATTGTGTTAAAAAGTGTGCCTCAACATTTTCTTATCACAAAATAAGAAGTTATATAATTTTATTGTGAACATTTTTATTAAAAACTAATAGTATTTTTATTGTTAACAAAATATTATCCTAATTAAACGATAATAATTATAATGCATTGTATTGTATCAATTACAGAAGAAGAACGTATACAATAATAACTACATGACATACAAGAATTTTGACCTTCAAAATTCAAAGGATAAATATCCATTTTAATGTGTTAGTATGAGGCGAGAATAAATTAATCCTAAAAATATTAAAAAAATTAAATTTAATTCTTAGATGTAAAAAAAAATGAGAAATTAATCTTATGCATAATTTAATAATAAATTTATTCATAAATTTTATAATTTAATGTCAAATTGATCATTAAAAATATAACTTATTATTAAATTGATCATTATAATTTAATCAGCAAAATGATATCATAAATTTAAGTATAATGATTGAATCAATTTGTGGCATTTTATACATGTTAACTAAATTTTAAATTTTTTATCAGCACTGAAGGAGTAAAATGGATATTTATGCAAAATCAAAAGGTCCAGTTGTTAAAAGAGAACAATGACATACAGGAGAGAGAATGCTTTTTCTTCAATCTAAAAACTAAACTACTGCATTTAGCCTTATAATATATATAAAACAGAAAACAAATAATTGGTCCACATTGTACATGGCCTATAAATGTGGGTGACTAATTGATAAAAAGAAACTAACTCCTATTTACACATCCCTATATAACAGAATAATAAACCAAATAAAAACCAGAAACAGTAAAAGCAATTGACTACAACATTATTTTCCCTCCCTTGAACTATATGCAAAAAGAAAACAAACATTTAGTTTACCACTGACGCATTAACCATTCCTAGCATACTCCGTAATTTCAAGAATTGTTCTAACTTGAAAGGCTTTGTCATTATGTCTGCAACCTGTTCTTGAGAATTACAGTAGCTCAACTCCACAACTTTGTCTCTGGTCAAATCTCTAAGAAAATGAAACCTTATATTGCTTTTGTCGTGAAAATCAAAATTCTTTGATAGTTGTATAGTAGAATTGTTGTCACACTGAATCAAAGTACTCTTTTCCTCCTTATGACCAAGTTTCTCTAAAACCTTTCTTAGCCAAACACACTGACAAGCACAAAACACAGCAGCTATGTACTCAATCTCAATATTAGACAATGTCACTACAGACTATTTCTTAGAAGACCATGGAACTGCTCCAGAACCAAGTAAGAATGCAAAGCCGAAAGTGCTCCTGGGATCATCCAAATCACCAGCAAAATCACTGTCAGTGTAAGCCACAAGATTTGTGCAACCACCTTTTTTGTAGAAAATTTCAAGCTCAGTTGTATCTTTCAAATACCTTAATATTCTTTTTGCTGCAAGCCTATGAGATTCAGTTGGACAAGACATGAATCTACAAATAAGACTCACTCCATACATCAAATCAGGTCAAGTTGCAGTCAAGTACATTAGACTGCCAACTACCTGTTTGAACAAAGTTTCATCAACTTTGGTTCCAGCTTCATCCTTTGACGATTTCGTGCCTGCAACAATAGGATTGTTTACTGAATTGCTTTTATCCATTCCAAACCTTCCTAAAATTTCATGAGCACACTTTCTCTGACACACAAAAATCCCATCTAAACTTTGTACTACTTCAATCCCAAGAAAGTATCTCATCATCCCCAAATCAGTCATGTCAAATTCCAACATCATGGAATTCTTAAAATCATCATATGTCATACCCTAATTTCATGCGCGGACAATTGTTTGTCGACGTGCGGATTTTTGTTGGTCACGTTGAGTTGCTTAAAGCCAATTGTCGTGCGATCTGTAAGATTTTGCAATGTTTCTGAAGGAAATAAGCCAAAAACTCAAAATGGGGGTGAACTGATCAATTTAGGGGGTGTTCTTTAGCCTTGGGCCCATCTAGGCCCATAAGGAAGCTTCAACATGAAGCAACCAGCTCGCCTGGGCAAGCATGTTACTTCTGACTTAAGCCACCTGCTTGCCTGGGCGAGTTGAGCTTGCCCGGGCGACAAGCTCCTCCTTTATTTTGGCTATAAAAAGGCGTGGAAGGCTAAGGGGAAGGGGTTCAACACCTTTGGAAATCATATTTCACTTAAAATTAGTGAGGAGAAGAAGAAAGAAGGAGAAAATCAAGGCCAAGACGCTTCCGTAACGCTTCTGTGATGTTTTCGTGATCGATTCCGTGAACGTTCTTCGCTGGTCTTCATCTGTTCTTCGATCTTCGATCGATTAGTTTTCAATTTCGAAGCTTTGAATTCATTCTATGCACCTTTAGGGGTCCATTCTTGCTTTGTATGTCTTCATCTTCATTATTCTACTTTCGGTATTCTTTTTCTTTGTTTTAAGCAAGTTTCGACCGATCGTTTAAGTCGTAAGCTCACTTAATCAATGTTAAAATGAATTTGACTGATCATTCATGTTGTAACCTCAGTTAATAAAAAAATAAATAAGTTTCAACCGGTCATTTACCTCGAAAGTTCTCTTTAAATAAGTTGAGAAATAATCAAGTGAAACTAAGGCTAAAATCAACTCACAAATCAAGCTTTTTCCCGCAAAAAGGTAATTTGAAACCGTTTCAAGGTCCAACGCCTTAACAGTCCTTTTTACTTTTATCGGTTAAAGTGAACCATTTAAAAGTCTAAAATCAACACCTCGCATAACTTCTCTTGCTTTTTAAAAGAACTACATAGGTCTGAGTTCCTCATCGCAATTGAGAATACGTAGGAGAAAAAACATCACTTTTGTCGACCCCAAAAGATAAAAAACATAAAAATGGGAAAATAAAATAAGTTAAAAGTCATGATTTCGCACATTTGATTAAAGGTTGTCGTCTCTTGTGACGGACGTGTGAGGTGCTAATACCTTCCCCGTGCGTAAAAACAACTCCCGAACTTTTTATTCTTAAAGTTCGTAGACCCGCTTTTTGGTTTTTCTTACGTTTTCCTCAAATAAACGTTGGTGGCGACTCTGTGCATTTTCCTTCCTTGGAAGACGCACCCGTGAGTCTCGCATCGCCCTCCTGCCAAATGGTAGGTTGCGGCATCATACATACTTTTATCATTTCCAGTATATATTAAATCATCAACATAAATACTTACTATTGAAATTTTACCTACTTCCTTCGACTTTGTACGTGAACAGTGTGTGTTCACATAAACACCTTTCGTAGCCTTCTCGAACAAAGTAAGCCTTTATCTTGCTATACCACGCCCTTGGTGCTTGCTTCAAGCCATACAATGTTTTTCTTAGCTTGTAAACTTTTCCTTCTTCACCTTTCTTCTCATATCCCAATGGTTGTTGCACAAAGATTTCTTCATTGAGTTCACCATGAAGAAATGCACTCTTTACATCTAGCTGAAAAACATCCCAATTGTTTTGTGCTGCCAAAGAAAATATTAATCAAATGGTGTCAAGTCTGGCAACTGGAGCAAAAACTTCAGTATAATCAACTCCATACTGATGTGCATACCCCTTCGCCACTAGCCTTGCTTTGTACTTGTCTACCTCTCTATTCTCATTAAGTTTGGTCTTGAAAACCCACTTAACTCCAATTGGCTTCACCCCTTTTTGTAGAATAGTTAGCTCCCAAGTCTTGTTCTTTTCTATTGATTCAATCTCTGCCATCATTGCATCCCTCCACTTCTTACTCTTGACAGCTTGTTTAAATGTAAGTGGGTCACCTTCAGTGAGCATTATCCTAGCATTCAGACCATCTTCATCTGACAAACCTTCATTTGTTACATAGTCTATTGCCAAGACGGTGGTCCGCTTACCCTCCCTTCATTCAGAATTGGTGAATCATCTTTAGTTGATTCACTAAAAAAAGAACTAGTTTCACTTGAGTTTCTTGTATCAACATCACTGCCTTCTTCTTCAATGTTGTCTTCTTCTTCATTGTTTTCTATTCCCTTTTCCATGTTATTCTCATCATCATCATCGTTCCACTTTAAAACATCTGATCTGCATTCTTCATTGCCTTTGCCCCAATTCCAGTATTCATCTTCTTGAAAAATCACATCCTTGCTAATGATGATTTTCTTGGAAATTGGATCATATAATCTGTATGCCATTGATTCATCACTTACTCCCAAGAAAACACACTCCTTGCTTTTGTCATCGAATTTTCTTCTCTTCTGGTCTAGGACATGTGCATGATCTACACACCCCAAAACTCGAAAGTAACCAACCATTGGCTTCACATCGCTCCATGCCTCTTCTAGGGTTTTGTTCTACACAAGCACAGTAGGACATCTATTGAGGATATGCACACTCCATTTTACAGCTTCGGGCCAAAACATTTTAGGAACATGCTTCTCAGCTAACATAGAACGCACCATGTTCATTATCGTTCTATTTTTCCTCTTTGCAACTCCGTTTTGTTTAAGAGTATAGGCTACAGTCAATTGTCTACTAATGCCTTGATCTTTGCAAAATTCTACAAACTCATTTAAGGTAAATTCACCACCTCTATCTGTCCTCAAAGAAGCAATATATGCATCAATCTCTTTTTCAACATGAGCTTTAAAATTTCTAAACATGGAAAAAGCTTCTGATTTTTCATGTAAGAAATAAATCCAAGTTTTATGAGTGAAATCATCAATAAAACTTAGGATGTACCTTTTGTTGTTGTTTGATTATGGTTTAATAGGCCTGCATATGTCTGCATGCACAAGTTGTAGCTTATTTGATGCTCTCCATAAACTCTTCTTTGGCATAGAGTCTCTGTGTTGCTTGCCAATTAATCATTCTATGCATATCTTCTTCGGAATCTTGACCAAAGGCAGCCCATTTACCATCTTCTTATCAAAAAGTGTCCTCAATCCATTGTAGCCTAAGTGACCAAACCGACAATGCCAAAGATGAGATTCATTTTCTGATACAATTTGGAAACATGAAAAAGATTTTGGTATCATGGTAGCCAACAAAGAAAACATTCTATTTCCACTCATATATGTCTGCATAATTAATCCTTTCTCAGGGTGATATACCCTACACTTCCCATGTTGAATCAAAATAGTCAAGCCTTTTTCTTGAAGTTGCCCTATGCTCAATAGATTATTCTTAAGTTCAAGAACATAATAGACACCTGCAATTTCCTAAGTAAATCCATTCACTTGCATATGAATGATACCTTTTCCCACAACAGCCATTCTAGTGTTATTGCCAAGTTTTACAGTTTGGCTAAAGCTTTCATCCAATTCTGAGAACCATTCCTTATTTCCAATCATATGATTGTTGCAACCGAAGTCAAGGAACCACACTTTTTCCATCTTGGCTTGCTCCAGTTCAACAAAAGACATTAATAACAATTCTTCATCATTTTCCTTTTCTAATTCAACATGATTGGCATTTTTCTCCCAATCAGGACACTCATATTGATAGTGTCCTAACTTGTGACATTAGAAACATTCAATAACAACTTTATTGAAGGATTGTCTTCCCCTTCCTCTGCCTCGACCTCCTCTGGATGAATCGTTACCTCTACCTCTACCTGCTTTGTCTTCGTGGGAGATCTTCATAACTTTCTCATCCTCTATTCATGAACAAGAAGACTACTTTGCAACTCATCAATAGTCATCATGTTTAAGTTGTTGGATTCTTCAACCGAGCATACCACATAATCAAATTTTGAGACCATTGATCTCAAAATCTTTGTAGTAATGACTGTTTCACTCATACTTTCACCATGAGCCTTCATTTTGTTGGCTATGGCTAGAGTATGAGAAAAATATGCATTCACTGTCTTTTTTTCCTTCATTTGAAGAATCTCAAAATCTTTACGTAAAGCTAGTAGTTAAGCCCTTTTGACACTGGTTGAACCTTGAAATTTTTGCTTCATTGAATCCCATATATTTATTTTCATGTCCCTCTTAAGGATTGTTTCAAGGACTTCACAATCTATTGCTTGGAAAAGATAATTCTTTACCTTTAAGTCCTTCAACTTTTGCTCCTCGATCAATTTGCTTTGTGCCTCCATAGGCTCTATTCCATCTGCCACCACCAATATCCTATTTTCAATGAGATCCCAATATTCTTTGGAGCGGAGAAAATTCTCCATCAACATTGCCTAATGATCATAATGACCACCAAACCTTGGAATTGCAGGTTGCACAAAACTGCTACTACCACCTTCTGTCATTCTTCTCAACTCCTTCTACTTAAGAGAAAATTTGCAGTTTCTTTTTTCACTCACACTCATTGTTTTTCTCACATGCACTCAATATTAGACCCCTAGAATGGAGCTTTGATACTAATTGTTAAAAGAGAATAATGACATACAAGTTTTGAAAGAGAATGTTCTTTCTTCAATCTAAAAATTAAACTAAATAAAAATCAGAAACAGTAAAAGCAATTGACTACAACACCAGTGTTTCAGGGTTTGGTTGTGTTATTTCCACTCTATTCATTTTCACCTGATTCAAAGCTTTAGTATGTTGTGTTTGGTGTAATGAATTTGAGGTTTGAATCAGTGTGGCGTTTAAACCCTAAATTGAGTCACCATTGTTTCTTCTCCCGTCGTAGCAATCTTAACTCTCCTTTCGCACCTCCTCGCATTTTCTCTCTTCATCCCACCACCACTTCCTTTCTCGCATTCGCAGCTTCGAATAAAGTAGAAGGAGGAATCGAACTTGAAAACAACAATGATAACCGCACCGGAGCCGAAGAAGAATCATGAAAGCAAGCTCTGGGCACGTTTCGAGAACAAGCCTCGAAGATTCGAGAAGCTTCTCAAGAAGCGCTGAGAGTGGTGTTGAAGAATGCCACAGAAGAGTTGAGGTGGCGGCCAAGGAAATCGGCGATGAAGGCAAACAATATCTCACAGTAATTGTCGAGAATTCGCCTGAGGTCAAGGAAGTCGTTCAAACATTCGTCTCTCCCAATCGCGAACTCAAGCGAGATTTCTCAATTTCGTGATTTCTACGTTGGTGAACCTTACGGTATGTAATATCTAGGGGTGGGTAAGCGGGTCGGCCCACCCCGCGTAATGCCCGCCCGCATAAGCCCGCATTGGCAGCGGACCAGGCCAATCCGCCCCCGCTTCTTACACGGACCAAATAAATTGGTCCGCCCCTGCCCCGCGGACCCCACGAGTCAAACAGTCTGGTCTGCGGGTCTAGCTTTAAAAGAATTTCAATTTTAATAAAAATACAATATAATCAAATTAAGTTCAATACAAATGTAAATAAAATCTCCATAATTAGTCAATTACATCAATAAAATAAATAAATCATACAAAAACTCAATTCATCATGTTTATAACTTGCAGATCAAGAGTTTCGTGGTTCATTCCCTTATCCCATGATGTTATCATATAATAATAGACAAGTGAAGTGTGATGGGTGTAGTAAGTTTGTGAAAACAAAAGTATCTCTGCGACAGAATTGAGAAAATAGACATAGAATTTAAGAGTTTAACAACAATGAATCAACCCCAACAAAAATAGGATAAAAACAAATTCTAGAGAAAGAAGATATGTACTTTGCGTGGTGGCGCGGTGGTGGGCCGAGGCTGTGCCGCTGTGGTGTGTCGCGTGACTGCGCGAGTGTTAGTCGCGCTTTGTCTTCTTTGTAAGGGAAAGAGTCGTATGACATGCGAGTGTGCGTGACTACGTGGTGGAGAAAAACTGTGAGAAGAAAAAGTATTCTTAGTATGCTACAATGATAACTACTAAATATGATATGAGCTATTTTTTATAATAAAAATATATTGAAATATATTTAAAAATATTTATTTAACAATTATTTTTTGCTTAAATGATAAGAATTGATATTTTTATTATTTATGACTTGGAGAGATATGAAAATGATAGATTAAAAGAGAAAAAGATCGAAAAAATATCAAAAAGGAAGATTTTTTTATCACTTATCTTTTTTATAATAAAAATATATTGAAATATCTTTAAAAATATATATTTAACAATTATTTTTGGCTTAAATGATAAGAATTGATATTTTTATTATTTATGACTTGCAGATATGAAAAAGATAGATTAAAAGATCAAAAAAATATCAAAAAGGAAGATTTTTATTATTTATCACTTATCTTTTTTTTATATTAATCTTTTATTTTTCTTATCTTATCTTTTTTATCTTTATCATCTTTTAATTTAAATCTTTTATTTTTATCTAATATATATTTCTTTATCTATTATTTTAAAAGAAAAGTTTAAAGTAAAAAAAGAGAAAATCAAATATAATATAATTGGGTCAGGGTTACACAAATCAAACCTAATACGGACTGCGGGCAACCCGCGGACCAAACCCGCATAGTCCGCGGGTTAAGCAGGGCGGACCCAAAAATATGACATAACCATGGACTGTTTAAAAAAATTGGTCCGTAACCCGCGCGGATCGCAGGTCCCGCAAAGCCAGTCCATGGACTTGGGCCCGTTTACCCACTCCTAGTAATATCAACATCCATTTCAGTCAAATCAAATATCTTCCGTGGATGAGAAGAAAATAAAATGAAGTAGGTCAGTTTGAAAGGAGTTATTTACTTTTTTTCAAAATTTTTTTACCTATAAACAACTAAATCCATTTCTGAGACGTAGATAAATTGGTTTTTACAAGAAAATTTTCAAATTTAGTCCCTAAATACATAAAATTCTAATAAATTAGTTCTACGTATAATTTAATAACAATTTGATTTTTAAACTTTACATCTCATCATCAAATTAATCCTTAAAAAATATAATTTATTATTAAATTAATTTTTAAACATTACAAATTACAAATTGATGATAAAATGATCTCTATATTTAATGAGAGGATTAATTTATAACATTTTTTACACTTTTATATACTAAATTTATATTTTATTGTTTAGTTATCCATTTGTCATTGTATCACACATTTTTTTGAATGAATTAGCTATTTACTCATATAAATAAGTACTTGTGCAAATGTTTAGGAAAATTTATGAAAATAGTTTCAGTATACACATTACAAATTACTACTAATATGATTTTTAAAATAATTATGATAAAAGTCAACAAATCTATCATATTATAAAATATAAAACTTACACTCTCTCATATTCTTTATAACATCTCTAAAAAAAATTGTAGCTTATTTTAGTAAATTTTCTAGTACATATTACAACTTACAACTGATAATAATTTAACTCAATTTTTTCTTGAATTATAGAGACAACCTACGTATAAGTGTTTAATTAAGGTGTTTAGTTCTTAATCTTCAATTACAGCACTTCAATTTTTAATACAATTTGTGTCATCTAGCTTCTATATAGTGTGTAAAAGAAGAATTTAAATTGTAGAAGTTCAATAAAAATAAAATAAAATCCTTTGAGAAATTTATCCAACCAGGTCATATCATGGCCATAGCAATGCATTGCCTAGTTTAATTAATGTTTCTTTGCAATTGCAGGTTTAGTGCTTTCTGTCGGGGGATTCGTTTCCTTCGTGGTGACGGGAAGCATTGCAGCGCTAAGGTTTGGGATAGTGTTAGTTGGTGTCCATTTGGCTCTAAGCGTTTCAAGCCTCAGGGCAAACAAAAAAGGACACACAACCTTCTTCTTTAATGCTCAAAGGCCAAACCGGTAACAATGCGGCCTTACGATTATTGGTTTAATATGTAAAACAAATTCAGCCTATTTTTGGAAATTTGATGATTTTGTGTGTTTGTTGGACTTGCAGCAATAGCAACTATATTGTTTTTGCCGGAGATAAAGATTGCTACCTGCAGAGGTTAGATCATTTTATTTAAGTTTAAATATCTTTTTAGTTTTTATAATAATTTTTTTTTGCTTTTTTGTCCTTCCAAAATTATTTAAGTTTAAATACCTTTTTAGTTCTTTAGATATTGTTTTTAACCGAAAAAATGTTATTTAAAATACTATAAAAATAAAAAATAAAATAAACATAATTTGTCAAGATTAAAAAAACAATTTTACATGGATAAAAATAAAAAAAAACATTAAATTACAATAACTAAAAAATATTTAAGTCTTTTATTTATTATTGGATTTGTACTTTGTATTAAAATTTATCAAGTTTAACATTTCTAATGGTTTTCTGTTATTGTCTTCCTTTCCTCAGGGGTCACCACTTGTAACTTACTTCACTTCGTTGATCAGGTTCTTGAAAACTTACTCTTGTTAACATGAATGGTTTTATATAACAACGTTTTTTGGGGAATGGCTTGGTTATGAGGTAAAACATGCTATGAGCCTATGATGTTCTACAGGCACAGATTGTTGAAAATTACATTTTGGTCCGAAGCTTAAAAGTTGAGACAGTTCTTGCAAAAAAACAAATTCAAAACTTGGCCAATTTATGTTTGTGTTTGACCTTTGGAATTCTAATTAAATTGGAATGTGATTCATCCCATTCCTGTTCTCATATCCAATGCTATATGATTTTTACATTACTTAAAGAGTGAAATTAGGAATTTGGCTTTCAGTTTAATAACTTGCTATTAATTCAGCTTTTCATGTGCTCTTTAAACAAAATATCCTAAACTAAGATTTTGATACGTAGCGTGAAGAAGGAAATGTTATGCTAGGTGATTTGAATTTCATATCCTTAGGTTTACTTCCATTTCTCAATGTTTTCTAAAATTGGGAATATAAGAAAGTTAGGCATATTCTTCGTCTGGGATTTTATTTTCTTCTCTTGTCATTTATCAAAACTTGTTGAAAAGTTTATCCAAAAGGGCTCTTACTTTTTTATGTTTATTTGTTTCCTTCACGTAATTGTTTAAGGGCTTGATGACATTAATGTATGGTTTCATGCATGGAAGAATTTAACTTGGAAATCTAAATCTAATTCCATATTTATGTATTATTGTGATTTTTCAGGATACTAATAGATATCTCATTATGGTGTCTTGGGAGAGAAACCCGTGAGATGAATTAAATGCTTAAATATGTCCATGCTGTTTTTATTCCTCCAAATTTAAATTTGTTACTTTCAGTTATTGAATTTTGCAAATTGCTTCTTTAAGTCCCTTTCTATAGTGTGTGCCAAACAACTCGCAAACTGTGACAGTTTTTTACCGTCAAAATTTGAATTTGTATCTTAAAATTTAAAGTATTTTTTGTGATTTAAAACTGCTACAAATTGTGAAAAAAACCTCAACCCCCCCCCCCCCCCCCCTCTGAGGTTGATCAGATGAAACAATTGTTGTCATGACAGGCATCACAACCTTTTTTATTGAGATTCCGCCACCGATGCTGGTTTCGGTGTCGAAGTAGGTGGGGATGCAGAAGAGGAAGAAGAAGAGACTTTGTCCTTGGTAAAGACGATGGGGGATTCGACAGCACGTGCCACCTTCCTCGACAACAATGGTCCTGATTAATAAGAAATCACAAAAACAAAAAATCTATATAAAAAAAACCCGCATATATTTTACATTTGATTTTCAGATCTTATAAGTATTACAGTATGTGATTTATAGTATACTTTAGAAATCGTATCTACTTTTCCCGCTACATGAGATCCTTAAGGGTCATGCTTCAAGTTTTGCAATCGCGTCACATAATTCATAGTTATATTGAATAAGAAATTTTAGTTAGATTCTAATTTTTTTTATTAGCTGAAAAATTCATTTGATTATTCAGTAAATAAGTTTTTTTTTATTAGATTCTAGTATTTTTTTAAACATCTTTTGTAAAATGTTAATTTCTATCTTTTAATTTTTTATATTTTTTTCTATTTTTATCTTAAATATATTTATTAATTTTCTTGTTACTTTTTTTAAAATAAATTATGGTATTATTATTTTTTGTTATTCTATATTTTTAAACTACTTCAAAAATTAGTTTTTATCGAACACTTTTAATTTAATAAGTTAATTTTTTAATTATTATCTAGCTTTTCAACTTTTAACTAGTTTTATCAAACATAATTATAATCATAGCCGTCCTATTGACTACATAGTATAGTAGGTTTAGATACATGTGATAGTTGTGCTAACTTAATTTAGGACAAATCATAAAGATAAAAAAAAAAATCACCATAAGGATACTTTCTTTGGCTTTTTTCTTTTTCTGTTTTTGGCATCTACTTTTATTAATAAGAAGCAAGAAAGAATTCAGAATAACATGTGCATGTTTTATGGATAGTTTTTGTTCTTGTCCTTTAGTACATCACAAGAACGAAGGAGGGAGAGGTGTGGCGGTGTGTGAGGTTTGCAATTTGTGACAGTTTTTACCTGTAAAAACTATAAAATTTAATTTTAAAACCAATTTTTGGCAGTAAAAAATCATTACGTACAATTTACAAATATTTAAATCTGTTAGGCATGCAGCGGCACGAAATTGCAAGGTCTAGTAGAATTCTGAAGAGTCTACCGGATAAAGTCATGGAGGTGAATGATGGACCAATCTGAGAGAACTTTGTCTTGGAAAATCTGCCAACAAGTGACTGCGAAGATAGTGCCATAGTCAACCTTGATGTGTCTCCGCAACCAAGTTAGTAAATCTTCATTCTGATTCTGGGAAACATCCAAGTGAAGCATATTCCAAATTCTGTTAGCTTTGGGCCAATGAAGCAGAACATGAAATATGGATTCAACAGCACGCTAACCATAATAAGTGGCATCAATCCGTTTATAAATGTCATAACGTGTTGTGCTCACTGAGTCCCTCGTTCTGGATCTCCGCGACCTTCCGCCCGATCTCGCGCATTATCTGCTGCCGTTACTTGTCCGCCTCCGAGAGATCGCGGCACTCCGAGGTGGGGAAGGGGCGGCGCTCCTTCGGCTTCTTCTTCTCCTCCGCCTTCATCGTGATGAAGCGGTTGAGCATCGACTGCGCCTTCTCCTCGTTACGAGCCATCTTCGGAGAAAGAAACCCTAACTGAATGTGACTGAAGGATTTGGTTGAGAAAGGAAACCCTAACTAAGTGTGAGTGATGAAGAATTTGATAATGATTAGGTTTGGAAGAACTTGGATGAGTAGTGCTCAAAAGCCTCTGTTCTGTGTCTCTATCCTTCCTTGTTCAAAATCTAATATGTTCAGTTCGGTCCAAAAAAAAATGATTTCTACAAAATATTAGAAAATTTTGAACTATATGTTGTTACCTTTAAAAGTTTTCCACAAAATAAAAGAAGCATAGAAAAGATATACCATACTTTAAATAATATCTATTCTTCTTAAACTAAAAATTTTCTACCATAATTATTTTTTAAAATAATATATATTCTTTTTGAGATTAAAACAAATAATTATTGTTATCTTTAAAAAGAATAGATATTATTTAAATAATTATTGTTACCTCTAAATATCTATTCTTAAACTAAAAAGTTTCTACCATAACAACTATGCTTATTATCTAAAATTATTTTATTTTATTTTGCAACATCTTTTAATCATAAATAACTCTTAATATAATTTTATAAAAGTCAATAATTTTATCATACATCATAAATTATGAGTGAATAACATTGGAATAAAATTTATACTATTAGCATATAATCTTTTTTCTCTTGTTTTACAAGATAAATACATAATTCAATCTTGAAATATTTTTCGATGACATATGAATCAAAGATGAAACATAAGTTTTTGTCTTTGTCTTGAATGCGTAAAAATGATATAAATTTATCTCTTCTTAGTTTGGCCCATAAAGATAACTTTTTGTTGATGAATTAAAAACTCAAATTGTCAAAATAAAAG
The DNA here is from genome assembly GCF_000004515.6 of Glycine max. NCBI lineage: Eukaryota > Viridiplantae > Streptophyta > Magnoliopsida > Fabales > Fabaceae > Glycine > Glycine max. Next base: position 34,130,496 of record NC_016090.4, read on the forward strand.
ATTGATGTTGACTCACAAAGATTAGATTGTCATTAAAATATAGATGAACTATTTTGTCATTTTTGAATATTATTTAAAGAAATTACAAAAGTCATAATAAAATTGCCCCACCCCCCCCCCCCCCCCCAAATGTATATTAACATCATAATAAAATTTATAAACAAGTTTAATCATAATTGCATAATAATAAGTGATTTTTTTATAACAAGTCATAAATAAATAACTATTATGAAAATAATAAATACACACAAATAAATATATACTTTATTACATAAAAAAGTTGTAAAAATATATTATTGTTAATAATTTTGATAAATAATTAATATGAAAAATCAAATGATCTAATTTATTAATTAAAGATAACCAATTGATTATCCTTAAATATATCAAAATTGTCATATATATCAAGATATTATAAACCATAAGATTAACATATCCCAACAATATAAATTTAGTGTAATTTTTAAACTTACACATGATATAAATGATCTCTTAAGTATATTTTAAAATTTAATTTGATCATTGTTTAAAATAAAACAACAAAATCCTTTCCAACATATCAGTTAGTTTATTTTGACGAAAATCAGTACTTTTTACAATGTAAAACATTATATTTTATAAATCAATTACTTGACAACCGATTAAAAATATCTATTTCCATCAAATCATTAACAAATCAAAGAAAAATAATATAATTGTTTTATTTTAAAACCAATAGTATTCGACTAAAATTGTTTATAACTTAAAAAAAATCTTATAATATTAAAAAGTACAATGAAATGTTTTAAATTGATTTCATATCACTTTTTAGTAAAATTTATAAATAATACATCCATCAAACAATCTCAACTAAATCTTGAGATTTTACTAGAATTTTTTTTTTCTTTTTCTTCAGGTTGTTGGACTTTCTTTTTTCCCATATTTTTTCTCTATCTGTACAGACAATATAGACATTCACAATCATGTCCACTACTTAATAATTTCCCGTTTGTACACAATTCTAAGCACAATAAGTGCCTGAACATGGTAGGGTAAAAGGATAACCCACGCCCCCTAATATCACTAATGCTTGCATTGCAGATGTCAAAATCGCTGCTATACTTGCTCAACCCGCTCCCATATACGAAACTAGATTCATCTTTCCAATTGACCACACTCCAATAACATGCCTCTTCAATGTATTTAAATTCACATCTTTTAAAATTTCCTGTAATATGACTCCAGTAATATGAAATTCACAAAGTCCTTTCAATCAAATCTTATAAATTGAATTATTACATATATTTATGAATTAACTTCAAAAGGTTTTTAATATATTTTTATTTTTATTAAAATACTTTACTAGCCAATGCATAATCCAGAAAAAATAGATATCCATTTGTTATTCCCGCTCAGGTGGCGTATGACTAGTAATCATCATTAAATTAAATGCTTTTACATAGTACTGAATACTGATTCTACTGAAATGGGAAGTCAATTTTACTTACTACACATGATTTTTAAAAAGATTATTTATACATGAAAAAATAACTAAAAATAGAATTATCAGTCATTATAAGAAAAAAAATTATTGCAAACATTTTAATTTAGTCATTATAAATCGCAATACCAATTTTATCCTTTAAATATATATCAGAAAAAAATTAAAAAGACCTACAATTTTATGTACCCATGCAAGAATCATGCATATATCTCCTTATTATAATGATTATATTTTTAGTAAAAACAAGTAACATTAGTTTCAGAACAATTGACTCTAGATCTGCCCTGCAAATTTACTATACTACATAATAAAATAAATTCCAGTAGACATATGTACATCATTTTTTTATAATGATAAAATTTCATAAATAATGGTACATTTAGTATATGTTACAAATATGTAAATTATTCCTCCTTATAGATATATGTACAAAATGATAAAATATATTATAAATAACAAAAAATACTTTACCATTATTTCAATAATTTTCTTTTCTTCGGCGGAAGAAATCTTATAAGTAACAAGTAATAACATTGGTCGATTACGAAGTTTATGCATGAGATTAAAACAAGGCGCATCATAATAAAACACGGCAAAATAAACCCATAACAGACAAAACGCAACAATGCAATATTTCATGTTACTAATAAAAATCACGGAATAAAATAAAAGATACACCTCAAAGAAAAACCACACAGGTCATTTATAACAAACCTAGTTCTATTCAACACATTGAATGCAACATGAAAAGTAAAACAGTTGTTTCAAGCAATTTAAGTATCGATATATTCAGAAAGAAATTATACTTTCTACGCCTTCGTTTTAGAAAAAGCAAGCATACATAATTAATTAGCTTTCTTTCTTTTATTAAGAGGGAGGAGAGAAGATGCAATAACCTGGTTACTATCTACCAAAGAAGCAAAGATTCAGAAAATGAGCAACAGCCCTGTTTAAATCCCAAGTTTAATACACAAGGTTTAAGGCTGCAAATTTCTCTAGTAAAAACCCAGAGTCAACACACTTGCCATTCAACTAAAACAAGGATAACATATTAGACATAATACACTGCAACATACCTTCCAGTCCATCGAAGCCAACCTATTCATTTGACAATTAAGCAGAGCTACAAACAAACCCATAATCAATATGACTGAATTGACTTCATCTCTTAGACTCTTACTTCGGAAGCAGGATTTATGTAGAAAATTAAACATCCATAAAACACAATTTCAATGACAAAATTCAGTTTCTTCTTTAATATAAACATACAACATTTTGCAAGTTTGAAAGAAATCAGACAAACCAACAGGATGTCATGATTGCCAGAAACAAAACTGCTTCAGCAATAACAAAAAATGAACAAGTTTGAAAGTCGTGATGATCAGAAGCATCATACAACCATTCAAGGTGGCATTCAGTGCATACAAACTTCACATATTTGGTAGAAGAAATAACAATTATTTTCTGAACATAACAAATTTTGGGGAATGTTAATTTGTGAATAGGTAGAAATAAAAGTTTTCCACCTTGGAAGATAAGAATTGAGAATAAAATTTCACTGTAGGGATTAACTATAAAAATTATGATTTTAGAGGGGTATAAAACTTTGTTGGGAATAAACATACTGCTTTCAGGAAAGCTGAGTAATAAATAAATATGTTTTATAATCCTGGGAATATCATCCACAAAAGTGAATTAATTGAGAATAAAATATTCTATGTGTCAAATGCCACATAAGGGTAAAGATTTTTCAAAGCAAGTGATTAATCAGTCCTTTGAGAATAGAAAAACTAGAGAAACAAAAGAAAGAAAAAAGAATTTGCCCAACTTTGACTTACTTCAAAATGACAATTTAAATGAGCATCATGACAAAAAAAAGATTCAAAATATGTTAAAAGAGAAAATTGAGCCCCTAAAAAAAGAGTGCATTCTTTGTGCTTTTCTGTTGGAAGGAGGTAAAAGGTTACATCAAATACCTAGTTAAGGAACTCTACTACATAAAAAGATTTCTCAAAATGTGGGAACTTTACAAGCAGATCAAAATCAAACTTAAATGAAAATCATTTGTATTTCTTCCTTTTTAATTTCAATAAACTGATTAAACCTGCAAAATAATTGCAAAGATTTAAGTGCACAACAGAAGAAAAATGAAAAAAAAATTATAATTTGGCTTCATTCCATTTTATCTTTTCAAGGGGAAAAGGTATATTATGCAATTTCATTTCAATGATTACATAAGAATGAAAAAGTAAGAAAAAAATAGAGCAATAAAAAAACAAGGGGAAACGGTATCAAATAACTATATAAAAACCATCAAACAAGTCGAGAATACTAAGTTGAAACACAATGGTACACGCAAACATAAATATTTAAAAATATAATTTGTACCGATAAAACTTCAATTCACGGTACAAAAACAGTTCCGTACGATTTTTTTGAAGATAAACCAAAGTCAAAATACTACAATATTTTGAAAGGGAAGAAAATAAGAAAAAGCAGGTGGCGAAAACAGAACTCCATTTGGTAATTAAAATATTCTGATCAGTAAGTAGCATTTCATTATAAACACGCCAATTGCATCAGCTCCTTAAACTTCAGAACTCAGAAGAAACGCCAGGCCAGTAATAAAAGACTGATGCACTTATGTGGAATCTGCAAAATGAATAAAAAAGCATGAAAACAATTTAATTGGAAAAAACGGGCCCAAAAACCAAGCTTTAGCAAAATTGGCGGGGAACTATTGAAACTCAAACAGCTAGCTCAAAATCATTTGATTTTTCAAGATGCTTAGAAAATCACATTTGGAAAGGTTTTTAAAAAAACTGTGTTGCAAACATTCAACATTATTAGAAAACAATAAGCCAACAAAATGTAGAACAGTAAAAAGTATACTACAGTGAGAAAAATCCAAGAAAAATCATTTTCCACAAGTCTTTGTGACATAAACACAGCCAAGTAGTCCATACAAAAAACTAGGAATTCCATGCTGCCTTCAGATTCCGTCCTCATAGAAGATTTTCTGGTGGGATAACTGGGAAAACTTGAAAGTGGAATTGGTAATATTCCACGAAAGGGCACCCATGACAATAACATTGATCCGAGGGACTCAACTACAATCCAAGACCAAGGATTATGACCTAAAATGAATGAGCTCATCACCCTCTCTTAACTGAATTCTCTCATGGTAGTTGATCCATCATCCTGTCAATCTCTTTTGTTCTTGGTTGTTTCACACTGGCAGTCCAATCTGTTCTTCAGTGAGTATATCACAAACTCCTCATCCAAACTACCAAGACCTCCCATCTTCAAAACATTGACAAGAAAATCACCAAAGAAGCATATCACACATTCCTCATCCAAACTACCAAGACCTCCCATCTCCATTGTCATTCATCCTCCATGTCCAGTGACATAGATGGAAACACCTATACTCATATCAACGAATATGAATGAACATATACCATTATGTTCCACGCAAACAAATATAAATTATAGTAAAGCACAACAAGAAGAGGCTACCAGGCATGGCAAAAACCAAAAAGAATGACCAATGTCAGTTCATGCTAAGCATTCAAAAATACATCATATTCGACACCCTAAAAGTTGGCACTAAAAACCCTAAGAATATACCCAACAAAGAAAACCCACTCCTTTGCTTTCACTTCCTCCAAGACCTACCCTATTCCCTTCTACAATTAAACACAGTACCAAACAGATAAAAATAAGGCCAAACAGGAAAAGACATCAATTATCTACACAAAAATGATCACACACCATACCTAGTGCCCCATGTAGGGCGCAGCTCCACCACCATACTGCCCTCTTCCAGATCCACCCTGCCCTATCTGCTGATTCTGATTCGGATACGCAGCCTGTAACCCCACCTGATTCCCATATCCTCCAACAACACCGGGACTTATATTCGGCTGAGCACTATAACCACCACCCTGCACCGCAGACCCTGCAGCAGGCACACCAGGGTTCACCGCAGCACTCGTTCCAATACTCCCCAACAAATTCGTCAGCCCCAACGTCCCCTGTGACGCCAGCAGGGCCGTCAACGCCTGTGCCATTGCCGGATTCAACGCAGCCTGCGCAGCTGCAGCAGCCGACGGATTAAACCCAATCCCCGGCCCAGCCGGCGCCATCAAGTGCCCCGGCTGCACCGCCGAACCACCACCACCATAACCCGCAGCAGCATTAGCACCAACATTACTATTCCTCTGAAACTGGGCCCGCTGGGCGTGCGCATTAACATTCCCGTGCTGCTGCTGCTGTTGAAATTTCCCGGCCTTGGGCCCATCAATCGCCTTCTGGCAATGCAAAATGTGCCCTTCGAAATCCTTATGAGGCTCTTCCAACGCTCTCCTCGCACTCTCCGGATTCCTGTAAACAAACAAACAGAACCCCTTAGGTTTTCCGGTGGCCTTGTCAAGCCCCAACGGCCCTTCCTCAATCTCCCCGAACCGTGAAAAAAACGCGAGAAGCTTCTGCGGATCCAGGTCCGCACCGACGTTGCTCACGTAGATCTTCTTCTGTGTGTACTCCGAAACCGACGACGACGGAGCCGCTGAAGGCGCCATCGGCGTCGGCGGCGGGTTGCTAACCGGTCCGATGGATGCCAGCTGGCACGCTGTCATGCGGTTGCCGATCTTCTTCTGCGGCTCCTTGAGCGCGTTTTGCGCGCCGCGGCGCGTCTTGAAGAGGATGAAGCCGTAGCCCTTGGACTTGCCGGAGACCTTGTCGGTGACGGCCTTGCAGTCCTCGATCTCTCCGTACTGCCGGAACGCGCTAATTAGGGTTCCGGCGGTAGTGTCCCAGCCCAATCCGTGGACAAATATCTTCCGGTGCACCGGATCTCCATCCGCCGCCTTTCGGATCCTCTCCTCCACATCGCGGTGCTTCGCCGCCGCGTCGCAAAGAAGGTTCAGAAGCTGGTCCTTGCCCAACGGTTCCAGAAGTTTCGATATCGGGATGTCGTCTTCGTCTTGCTGTTGCTGCTGCTGTTGTTTGACGACGTCGTTTTCTTCTTCTTCTTCTTCTTCCTCCTCCTCTTCTTCCTCGTCCTCCTCTTCTTCTTCTTCTTCCTCTTCGACCTCTTCCTCTACCTCTTCTTCCTCAACTTCCTCTTCGACTTCTTCGTATTCTTGAGGGGGATTTTCGGGTTTTGGTTGTTGCTGCTTGAGAGGTGGCTCGGTGGATAGAGAAGATTTGGGTGCTACCTTTCGCTTCCTCCCCATCGGCGGCATTACTAGGGTTTTTTTTTTCTGATTAGGAATTTTAGGTATCGACCATTCTCACTGTGATACTTTATATATATATATAATTATTTAGCCTCCACAACTTTATCTTTTTAATTTGCTTTCCCGGGATAGGAAATTGAGGAGACTGTTTGGATTTGGGCCTTTTTTTTCTCGTCCACAATATTTCTTCAAATCAGTATTTGGATACTTTATTCATGGTTCATTTTTTAAATCATTAGTTGTTTTTGATAAATAGAGGACTTCGATGATATTTGATCTTTATCTTATGGTTAGAGTTTAGACCATGGTTTTTAGACTTTGTTTAATCTCATGTTTGGATTGGCAGGACCTTGGTTTGAATTTGTATCCCAAACTTTGATATGGAATACTATGATAAAAGTGTACGTCACACTTGATTCTCCAGTGGGTAAGTCCTTTAAGGTGGATATAAGGATAGTTTATGCTTCAAAGAGAATGGTTTGTACAAATTGTTAGGCAACCTTTGGTTTATTGTTAATGTGTCTTTTATGATCATACAACTTGGGACTGCTCAAAGCATATGGCAACAAGAATAACCTTGACGGATGGAGGAGAAATGTCGGAAAAGATCACGATAGTCATGCAAACCCTAATTCAGATTTAGGGAATGAGATAATTAATAAGAAATACTAATTGTAATGAAACATAAAAGGATTATAATATAATATTGTTTTGATTAGGTAAAAATTCAATTTTGTTAGTAAAAAAAGTATTGATTATTATTTGGTAGAATTGATGCATTATGTTCATTTAATTGTATAATGAGGTTACAATATTAATAATTTGGGGTTAACTAATAAACGACAATTAAAAATGCATTTATTATTTTTTTTAAAAATTTTGTGTTTTTTTAATGTACTTAGAATTACTAAAATATTCATTGTCTTTTTTATTTTAGGGGGAATTTTGGCTTATTGTAAAGATATCGGGGTTACATATATTAATAATTTGGGGTTAACTAATAAATGACAATTAAAAATATATTTTATTATTTTCTTTTTATTTTATTTTAAATTTTTGTAAGTTTGTAATACACTTAAAATTATTAAAATATGTCTTGCCTTTTGGGGTCAAAATTTTGGCTTGTTGTATTCTATTTTATACAATAAAGATATTAATAATTTAGTGTTACATCAATTTGGGGTTAACTAATAAATGACAATTAAAAATACATTTATTATTTTTCTTTTAATTTTTTGTGAGTTTTTAATACATTTAGAATTACTAAAATATCCCTTATCTTTTTGGGGAAATTTTTGGTTTGTTATATACTACTTTATATAATAAAGATAACAACAATATAAAGTCAGAAACAACTATCATTATTGTTGTCTTTGTGTTGGTATCATCATTTGTTGCATTTCATGGCCTCAAAGATAGAAGTTGCTCTTGGTGCCATTCCCTTTGATAGTCCCACCATGTGAGTTTTTTTCATTTCTCCACTTTCTTCTCTATCCTTTGCACATTTTTACCCTCCATTCTTCTCTTTCTTTGTTTAGTATTTGTTTGTCTTGCAAAATTCCTTTGTGGTTGGTCAGTTATATGTTCTAATTTCCTTTGTTATTGTGCAAAAATCTTGAAAATATTACATTTTTATGTGGTTAGGCTTAAAAGGTAGTAAATTTTTACTAGCTTGTTTTCGGCATAGTGGAAATGCGATATCACATGGCCATGAAAATTGGAGAGTTACTTTGTTGGTATATTTGCTGGTGATTCTGTGAAGATATATGCCCATTTGAATTTCAAAGTTACCTATTTATTTCTATAATGGTTTAATTAATGTGTTAGTGTGTGCGCATATGATAAGATTCCATGTATTTTTTGCGGGGATATAATGCATCCTTATTTCCTTTTTTTTAACAATCAAAGGTTTGACCTTTTTAATGATTGAGGCAGGAGCAAAACATGATAGTACCATATTTCTTTTTGTGATTGCTTATTTATTTAGTTGTTTATATATCTACTATTTGTTTATAGTTCTTAGAACTCACATCTTTTCTCTTGTATTCTGTGATGGACAGATTTGACAAGATCATCAATAAGGAAATTCCTTCTATTGTGGTTTATGAGGATGATAAGGTGTTGTTAAATGCTTGATGGAGTCTCCAACTTCACTTTCATGATACTTTTGAACCTTTTATAATGTTTAATATATTAAATAATGCTTCAAATGCCACACCAACAAGAAATGGTAGCATATAGAAGTTTGTTATCCAAAGCAAAAGTTTTCCAATAGTTATGTTTTGTTTTTCCAGTTTAAATGAAACTCATGGCTCTTGTTGCTTCTAAAGTCTTCTTGTTAATGTTTCATTATGCTTTAGAGTCTATACTTATTGATTAGGTAAATGTGTAAAATAGTTCAATAGATGTTCCATGTTAAAAGAAATCGAGCATTGTGATATGCTATATTTGAATTAACTGCCTTAAAAAGAAATTGTTTTTAGTTTTCTTGTTGGGTTGCACATGGCTCAAATTCACAAGAGTTTAAAAAGGTTACTGATCAATTTATACCAGTACTTATATTTTTTTTCTTATTATTGTATGTATATGGATATTTTGAATTTTCATTAATCTCCTTATGTTAGTTTTCTAGTGCCTTTATATTCTTGTTTTGTTTAATGCCTAGTCAACATTCCTTTAAATAAGTAAAACCAAGCCTCCGAAACTAGAAAAAATATTTGATTTAAAGGTGTATTATATCATTTCATCTTTTATTTTCTGTTTAACAAGTCCTTGTCTTTAGGGACATAGCTCCTACCCATATTCTAATCATTCCTAAAGTTAGGGATAGGTTAATGGGTTTGTCCAAGGTATTTGTTAATGCTTTTTTTTTGCGTCTGTAGACATATTATGTTGTCTCCGATATTTATTTGAAGATCATTTATATAAATGTGCTTAGTATGCTTAATAACACTATTTATTATATATTATATAAAGTAATAAATATTTATAATTAATGTAAAAGTAACATATGATATAGGAAAATTCACATCAAGGATAGATTTTCCTTCAGTATCAACATAGTGATAGCAGAAAGACTTAATTTTTCTGATGAAAAAGATTGTGCAGCTTGCACCCTCATCTAGTAATATTGCTTTGAAGTTGTTATTTGGGGACTTTATGACTTGGGAAGTTACTTCATTGAATCCCTGAAAGTTTGTCCTTATGTGCCAACTAACACTACTACTGTTTATTATATTGTGGTTATGAAGTGAGATGTGTGATTTTGGATCCAAACTTAGTTGTGTAGATATATGGAGTTTATGAGTGTTGCAGTCATTTTACATTGCTTTGTAAATTATGTGTATTTTCTTCTATTAAATTATTTATGTTGATTATGGATGCTAAATCTTTATTAGGACATAGTCTAGTGCTTTACTAACTACCATGATTTATTTTGCTATGAAATGGTTCTTGGTAATTATGTAAGATTTTTATTCATAGAATCTCATTTTAAAATCTGGTTTGTCTTGTATTTGAAGTTAGGTTCTTAACTTCTTATATGGATCATTGATACATATGTATGGTTTTTGAAGCCTAAATAGCTTTTTGTGCTGAATCTAGTATTCTAGTTTGAAATTCTTTACCTTGTATTGCACATAAGCCATGTTGTCTTAGTCTTGCATTTTTTAAATTCAAGCTGTAGGCAAGCTATATACCTCTGAAATCATGATTTTTTTTAGGGAAAAAGGTTCTAAAGCACCTTTGTGTATGTTGTGTAGCTTGTCTTTATAATTGATTCTTTGTCATTGTTATCCCAACATATTGTTAGCAAGATGTTATATATAATGAAAATACCATTGAGAATCATTACTTGATATTGCCTTGCTTTGTTTGTATATGTGTTTCATACCAATTACCTTTCCTATAGAAGGTTACGTTACAAGTTCTACATTATAATGGTATTATTGTCACTATTTTTCTAAGAAGTGGAAGAACCTAATTTTTGTAGTGTTACCATTTCATCCTTAGTTGATATGTGTGTTTGTCGATGAGTTAATAGACACATTGGGGCAACCTTTGCTAGATGTGATAGTGTAACGACCCGTCACCTCGTCTCTATGATATCACCACTCTAAACCATGTAAATTTCAATTTTTAAATGAAAAATTCGTTAATTTACTTATGAAAAATGAAAGTAAATTTTTTGCGATATACATTCACCAAACAACACACAATTACTTAAATGAATATATATATATATATATATATATATATATATATATATATATATATATATATATATATATGTGTGTGTGTGTGTGTGTATATGCATATGTATATGTATTAACTCAATATACATCATTAACATAATGGAAGAAAAAGTCATCACGTCAGTTTGGCGGTTCCATAAAAGAATCTCATTTCATGTTCTCTACTGTTGTCCATCTACTCCCACGAATGAAGATTCACGATCATCACAGGTACCAACCACACGGTACAAAAATTATAAGGGTGAGTTTATTAAAAAGAAATTAACACAAAAATCAAATAATCATGATTAATAAGAAAACAGTAACAAATACCATAATTATACACAAACATCCATTGGTCCAACATACACTCAACAAGTAGTCATCAACCTTCCATAATTTCAATCAATCATGCTCAGTATGATGCATGCACCTGACCTCAACTCTCAAATGCAATGTGATATCATTCATCAAGAAATAGCCTAAGCGTGTTCACGCGACACTCTCACTTAGGAAAAACTAGGCAACAAGTGTCAAGATCACCCTTTCATGCACAGGCAACTCCCCCACCCCTCCACCCCTCATGGTGATCAACCTGAGTCTCAAGAGAGTTTCAAACCGAGTGACATGTCCTCAAGTACAAGTATTCTCCCTCATGAGAAACTACAAGTACTTACTGACAAAGTTTATACTATTTCCATGCAATATGAAGTATGAAACATGAACACCATCAATGCATTGACCATGGATTAAAGATTTTAAGTTATCCCCCTCTAGAGATGCTTAAAACTCTTTAACCACTCTATTTCCTCCACCAGAGATATCCATCATGGTCATTGCACCCTCCATGTACATACACAACATACATCATCACAATGACAATTTCAACATCGGCAACATCTCATCTCAATGTCATTATCAACATCCATATCATTTCATCACAATGTCATTTTCAACATCAACATCATCTCATCTCAATGACATTATCAACAACAATAACATCATCTCATATCAACATAATCATCAATAACAACATCACCTCATATCAATATTATCATAAATGCCAACATCGTCTCGTATAAACTATTATCACTATCATCTTCAATAACAACATCATTCTCTATCAACATTATCATAAGCATCAATGTCACCTCATACCAATTAATATCATCAATAACAATATCATGGGTAAATCACATTCTGCACACACATACATATATAGTTCATGCCTGAGATTCACACCCCCAAGTCTTCAGACGATACAAGTTTAATAAAAACAATTATGTCATTTATCAATAACAGACTCATCGCATCCCATTAGCCAAAAACATAGTTTTTCTTGAAAACCAACATACAAAGGGACAAACATGCATTCCTATAATTGGGTTCCCTAACCCCAATTATGGTATCAAAACCATAAAATTATAATAAACTCCCATCACCTATTGTTAGCTCTCCATCAGTTCCTCTTTGCGTCACTCAAAGACTTCTCTTGTTCACGTTTGTTAGTCCAAACACAAGGTTCTATATACCAAATTGAGAGAAATTTAGTATAGATTTCAAAAATAAGGTTAATAAAAACATTCAAGGTCAATTACCCTTGTCAAAACATAAAGGGCTAAAGGGTGTTATGGATTCTACTATAAGGAGACATCATTTTGAAATTTTGATCACGCCAATGTGATCGGGGTTCAACGAAGGTCACGATACTAACATCGGTTTTATAAAAAGATAACTTTTACAACGTCCCATTTTCAAGAGTTTTTCAAAGTATAAAAACATCTTATTACAGTACCCAAAACACAAGAGACACTAAGAGAAACTCAAATTAACTAGGAGAAAAACTTAGAAGTCAAGATTACCTTAGAGAAACTATAAAAGAAAGGATTGAGGGCTTGTTCTCCAACGAATCCTTGAGGTGAATTTTGAGGATTCCACTCCAATTAAAATGTTCCTCTCCATGTGGTGGTTCGACAACAAGCAACGAAGGCTTGTGGTGGCCACCGATGGTCGTGGGTGGTGAAGAAGAAGGTGTTAGGGTTTGAGTGGGCGTTTGGAGAGGAGAAGAGCGAAAAATTATGTTTTTCATGTTGAAGAATGTATTTATAATCTTATAATCTGCAAATCTCGCTTAGCGAGCTCATCTCACTAAGCGGGAATCTACTTTTGAAGCTAAGCATGACTTTTCACGCTTAACACAATTCCTCTTGGGTTGGGAATTATGTCGAGCGTGACAATTCACGTTGAGCGCAATTTCCTCTCGGGTTGGAATTGCGCTCAGTGCACTTCTCGCCCTAAGCAAGAGGTAAAAAATTGTTACTTTGCAAATCCCAACATTCAAACTGTGGGGACCTGGGTTAGGAACATACAATCCAAATTTGAAGATGATCCAATGATTAACGAATCCAAGATTGCGGTTTTACCATAACAAGTTTAGGTAAAATTGGAAATCTCATAATTTTAACTTAGGTCAATAAAACTCCACATAACTCAACATTCACATCAAGCAAATCACACATGGCTAATTCACACTACACCTCAACTCATCCAAGTCAATCATATAATCAAATAACACGATAAATACATTTAAACATCGATTTATAATTAGTAAAATTTTAGGGTGTTACAGATAGAACGAGACGAAATATAACATATGGCACATTTTGAAAATATAATATAACATATCATAAAGAGTTAAAAAGTTAAACATTTTTGTTATACTAAAACGGGTAGAAACAAGGAGAATAAAACAAAATCGTTCCATTCTACTTTACCATCTTAATATATTTTTCTTTTGTGGTTTCTACTTTACATTTTCATACTCATGGTTAAGCTTTTCTTGAGGAGAGAAAAAGGAAAACAAACTATATGTACATGTATTTGGGGATGATAGAAATTATGCACAATTATTCTTAAGAAACTTTTTTATTTATTTTATTTAAATTGGCAAATCAAACTAAATGTTGAACCTTTCTATGCCTTGGATCACCACCTACAATTGTTTTACATTTTGTCCTGGTTATGTTTGTCTATGTTTGTAAATTCATCTATTATGATATTGTTTCCAATTTCTAGGCTGAGGAAAGGCACTGTGAGATTCTAGGTCACCTTCTATACACCGCTAAGCTGGATGTAAAGCAATAAGGTCTTAATGTTGGCTTCAGGATTGTAGTTAATGATAGGCCAGATGGGGGTAAGTATTCTTCTCCATGTCACTGTAGGAACATTGATCAACCATATATTATTTAATTTATAGGTTCTTGTGGTGTTTGTTCTGAATTTTTATTGAGGTGATAATTGGTTTTTGGTAGGCCAATCAGTTTACCACATTCATGTGCACCTCAATAGGGGACGACAAATGGGTTGGCCCCTTTTCTGAAAGGTCTCACAATATGTCATTGCCAACATGCAATAATGTTCTTCTTATGCAATATATAAATAATTGTTTTAAATGACTAAGTTGTGTCTTCATGTTACACCAAGGAACTATATTGTTGTGGTAGATGACCTATAATAATTATGTTTAAACTAGTTTGTCAAATTTATGCTAAAACCATACTGCAAAGTCGTTTATGAATTATGGTTGTTGATGGCATTTAAGTGTTTCCTATGCTATGTTATAATTCATACACCAACATTGGCAACATCATGTTTAAGACACAAATCATTAATTATTTGCCACCTAGTAAGCAATCCATTGGATTCAAATGAATCTTCAAAATTAAACATTGTGCTGATGAATATTGATGCAGATGAAGTTGTTGACTATTTTGAAACTTTTTTTCTCATTGTTATAAAGCTTTCTATCATGCATTTAGTGTTTGCTTTAGCTAGAATCAAGGGTTGGTTCCTACATTAACTTGATGCAAACAATCATTATTACATAGGGGTCTTAGTGGAAAGTACATGAACATGCAAACAAGTTTTTAGTCCATTCATTCTAATCGAGTCTGGTAACTTATTAAGTTCTTACCACTAACATTTATAACAAAATTAACAAACTAACATTTCCCAATAAAAAAAAGTTATTTAAATTCTTACTTCTTATATGGTTCAAGTAGGCCAACAAACAACAGAGTCATGCATTGTGTTGATGAAAATTGAGCAAAATAAAACTTGAGTGGTTCATACTTTTTCTCCTATTATAAATCTTATCATCACACATTTAGTGCTTGATTTAGCTGTAACCCAGGATTGGTTCCTACTCTTTCTCCAATTATTCTTACATTATCCCTATATGATACCTTCAATCGAGATTTCGGTCTATCCTTGATTGTTATGGAGTTTATCTGTTTTTTCCTAACAAATTTATCAATAAATTCATCTAATCTTTAAAGTTTCATAATCACCAAACTTTTAGGCCCTTTATATGTTACACATCCTTTGTTCGAACAAGATACTTGATTAGGGTTACTATATATTTTAAATAATTTATAGTATTCATTCTAAAAACATATATATTATTTTGTGTTAAATATATTTTTTCCTTGATTTAATTAATATATTATTTTAACATTACATATTTATTGGATTTATTAAATATATGTTGTTACTTACATTTTTATATGGGTTTTGATAATTCTACTCCTACACAATAGGGTAAACACATGTTTAAAAAATATTTTGATGCCTAAGCTAGTAAAGTAAATACAAATGTGAGAAAGAAAATTAGAATATGTTTCTACTCATTGTGCCCCATTAAATAAAATGTAGTTCTTAAAGATCATAGAAGTCAAGATCTTCAAAATGGAAAAAAGTTATTTCTCAATAATATAAGGAAAGTAGGATAATATGCAGAATCTTATAATAATTTCTGCTCAATTATCACTAAAGATCTCTTTACATTAAAGATCACTAATAATTGTTAATTATAAGTATATTTTGGGGTTAAATTATATAGAAATTTGTAATTTTTCTTTCCTAATTCTTCCTTTTTGAGAAAATAATTGTTAAATTGATATCATTTAAGTTTTTGTGTAGAGAATATTAAAAGTGATGAATTTATGATGCTTAGCGAGTAAAATAAAACCCAAAAAAGTAGGATAATTAAGGAAAACATGCTAATTAAGGAAAACATGCTAATTAAGGAAAGAATGACTAATTAAGAAAAAACAGACTAATTAAAGAAAACAAATTAATTCAAGAAAGTAAAGGTTGACTTAGCGGGAAAAGCCCACTTAGCACCAAGCTAATCTGCACCTATAAAAGAATAAGAGAGAAGAAGAAAAAACATACAGAGTAACTCTAGTAGGCTAAGTTCTCAATATTCTCATCTTTTGAATTTACTTCTATAATATTATTGAATTCTCTAATTTTTCTCTTTAATTAATCAAATTAAATTCTTATTTAATTTCTCCTCTAGTTTGATTTAATTTTCTACCAATTTAAATTACGGTTTTTCTCATAATCTTTCAAATCAAATTTTCTTTAACTTCTTTTACAAATAAAATATTCATCTGCCAAAGTATAAACAAAGTTGTTATGGGTTTGATATTCGGACTCCCATTTTAACTTTATTACTTTGGACAAATTAGTGCACTTCTCAATCCATCAACAAGCTTTTGGCGTCCTTGCGAGAAACTTTGTTCTTTGTAGTATTTTGGATATTCTATTTTTAATTTTTATTTTTCCTTAATTTAAAAAAAATCAATTTTCATTTTTTCTTTATTCACTCTTAATTTCAATTTTTAGTTTTAATTTTTATTTTCTGCGATAGCATGCACGGTAGTGTTTTTTTTTTCTCTTGTATGCGAGAAAACAATATTGTCCCTGTAATATCTCATTTTTTCATAAAATAAATTAAAAATGATTTTATTTAAAATAAATAGAATTTTAGGAAAATAATGAGCATTTTGTAATTAAATAAATAATAAAAATAGTTTTATTAATTAAAATAATAGTTTAAGGTGAATAAAATAAATATATGTTTATAGAAAAACAATATTTTATTTATTCATTTGAGAGGGAGTAAAATAGATTTTTTTTTAATATAAAAGCATAAAATAAAGAAAAATAGAGTAACTAATAGGCTCAGAGCTATAAATAGAGACGTAATAGGTCACTTTTTACATTTACGACACGTCTATACGCTCTCTCTTCCTCTCAAATCCGTTTTCCCTTCTTCATTTTCCAAAATCCATTATTTTTCCCACATACACTCAAACCTGTTTCAGTAAAACAACGATCCCAAACTCTTTAACTGTTGGATGGTCATGAAGTTTGAGCACGAGGTTCAAAGCTTATTTTTGCACAAATCTACCTTTGGGATTTTCGAGATAATGTATATGGTGGAAGAAATTTCCCTCGCATTGAGTTTTCTCTTTTCTTGCATACACCCAATCTTGTCCCAGTAAAACTACGATCCTGGACTTGTTAACCGTTGGATCATCGTGAAAATGGACACCTCTTTTGGACCTCATTTTCACATATTTTCACCATTGGAATTTGTGAAATAATGTTTTTGCAGAGAAAAATTAGTCCCGCACATTGACAGTGAAATGGAGGCTACAATCTCTTATCCTTCTTTGTAACGCTTGGAAATCCTACCAGAACAATCAGAGGAAAAACTTAAGGAGTCTCACGAAACCACTAGAAATACTGTTATCACTATCGGACTACACCCATGAGTCCGCTTAGAGGTAAGGGATGAGTTTACCGCAATTGGGATTAGAATGAACATGTGTAGGGGTCCTTAGAGGATCAAATTGAGGTTTATTTTGAGATGTTTATTGTATTGTAATTCTTTCTGTATGATTATGTGAAATTGTTTGAGGGGTTTTACTCCCCGTGTTGTGAGAAACATTTTTGTATAATTTGTTTGTGTTTTGGATAAGATTGGCATGATAAATAGTTATATTGGGATCATGAAATTGTGTACAAGTGATAAATTGTGGGATAACATGTTGTTTTGAGATTATAACATTTTTATTGAGATCGAGTACAAGTGCAAAGTTGAACATGTGTTAATTTGCAAGATACACGTAAACATGTGATTGTGGATTGTGACATGTGAGATGTTAAAATTGTGGACATGAAATTTGGTTATGAATAAGTGAGTGGTTAACACTTGATGTGAGAATACTTGTGTTGTGAGTTGTGAATTATACAGTAACTTGACTGGTGTTTACCTTGAGAAAAATGTTTATGTGTAATGTTAAAGGGAATGTGTAGGATTCCTAGTTAGGAACCTAAAGTGTTAAATTATAGCACAATGTGTTTAACATGTTTGAAACATGAGTGTGAAGTTGTGTGTATTGTATAATTTATGAGCAGTGTCTGCATGCAAAAATTGTTTTAGGGGTTGGACCTGAATCAGGAAGGTGAGACCCTAATGAATTCTTCGAAGTCTAGGTCTTGGGGGTAAAGACACTCGGTTTGAGTGCTCCTTTAAGCCTATGTTGATCCCATATGGTTGAAGCATTCTTGTAAAACAGAGTGACCCTAACTGATCACCTTATGATTTTACTTAGTGAAAGTGACCTGACATACTCATTATGTGGTGTGTCTTGTTATGTACTCCTAACCATCCCAATGTGATTTTTCATTGACATGGTACCACATTGCATATAGGCTTGAATCTTAGTATAATTGTTGCACAATGCATGCTAATTGTTTATTATGAAATTGATGAGTGTTATTACATCTTGACCCGAGTGTGTGATTCATGTATAATGTGATGGGTGATTGAAAAATGAATTTATATGATAAAGTGGTGAAGTGACGTGGATTGATCTAGTCTTTGTTTATTTGTATTTTTTTTAGAAATGTGATAACTCATTCCATGTATCCTATTTGTGTTTGGATCTTGTGATGATCTCAAATCTTGTGTTCGTGGGAGAAGATGACTAGGTGAACGACTTTAAAGAACCTTGTGCTAGAGGATACTAGGACACAATGCTCTGATAGAATGTGACATTGGGAATGAGTTTTTATTTTAATTGCATGATGTTATTTTATTTTATTTTACCTCATTGATTTAACAAAATTTCTTTTATAAACTTTGACGACCTTGTTTTGAGCTGGATATGCTTTTAATAGGTTTTATTATTAATAGTGAAGTGAATCTGAACCTTTTTCCCACGTGAATTTGTTTATATGTATTTTTATATGTTTTATTTATTTATATGTATGTCGGGGTAGAGGGTATCATAATGTGCATGGCTCAAGATAATGCATCTAAAAAGGTCAACTATATGACCAATCCACACCGTCAAGGGTTCCATCATTGAGGGCCTCCAAGATACCATCAATGAGGAAATTTCTCTCAGAATCAAGGCTAAGGTTGGAGATCCCATCTTGGGAATAACTTCAACAAAGATCAAGGCAGTCCATCTATTTGGCCTCCCAATCAAGGGCCTGATTTATATGAGAGAACCACCAAGCTAGAAGACATTTTGAATCAGTTTATGTAGGTTTCTCTGTCATATCACAAGAGCACTGAGTCCGCCATCAGGAATCTGGAGGTACAAGTGGGCAAATTAGCTAAGCAATTGACTGAAACGTCCACAAGTAGTTTTGCGGCCAACTCGGAGAACAATCCCAAGGAGGAGTACAAGGTAATTTTCACTAGGAGTCAGAGGAGGAAGAATGTAGAAAGAAAAAAGAGAGTTAAGAAAGTATTGGAGGATGTGAGTAATGAGGAAGGAGAGAATAAAAAGAGAGAAGAGGATGAAGAAGAGAAAAATAAGAGTAAGGAGAGAGGTGATAAAGTCTTGCCTATTAATACCAAAAGTCAATTAGCTAGGGAAGCTAGAAAAAGAGATACCCTTAGTCTCAGTGAAGGACATCCTATATTCCTTGGTGCCATCAAAGAAAGACAAGGAGCAATATTTTGCTCGGTTTCTTGACATCTTCAATAAGCTAGAGATCATCATTCCCTTTAGATAAGCATTGTAGCAAATGCCCATGTATACAAAATTTCTTAAGGACCTGCTCACAAAGAAGGGCAAATACATAAAAAAATAAGAGCATCGTGGTGGAAGGTAATTGCAGTGTTGTGATCCAGAAGATTCTACCACAGAAGTTTAATGACCTAGGGAGTGTGGCCATCCCATGTTCTATTGGGGAGGTGTCAGTGGGTAAAGCTCTCCTTGATCTAGGGGCAAACATTAATCTGATGCCCCTATATATGTGCCAGAGGATTGGGAATCTGAAGATTGCTCCCACCAGGATGACACTTCAACTAGCAGACTGATCTATCACCAGACCATATGGTGTAGTTGAAGACATCCTTGTCAAGGTTCGCCAATTCACTTTTCCGGTGGACTTTGTGATTATGGATATAGAGGAGGATTATGACATTCCCTTAATATTGGACAGACCATTCATGCTGATTGCAAAATATGTTGTGGACATGGGAAATAGCAATTTGGAGATGAGTGTGGAGGATCAAAAAGCCACCTTCAACTTGTTTGAGGCAATAAAGCATCCTGATGATAACAAGACTTGCTTTAAGGTGAAGGCAATTAAGCAAGAAGCTGACCTTGTTAGGCAGCACTTGAAGTCTAAGTTTCTAGAAGAAGATGAAGACAAGTCAGTTGAGAATCCAACAAACCCTTCTAGTGTCTTCCCGGGGCCAAGGCAAGTCAGGACCCGAACCACTCTAGACACTCCACCAGCTCCACCATCGGTAATTCCTCCTCCAACCTCCTCTTCTACAGCTGGCAAGCCTTTTCCCTCTTCCTCTCAACTGGAGTAGCTCCTCCCCATGCTACAAAGCCTACACCATGGATAGTACCTTTTGATGCACAACCTTCACCAGCTATCTCTTCAGCAGCCAGTGATAACACTAGAGGCATTACTATCTCAGGCTGCCTGGCCAGGAGTTCAGTTTCCTTCTGTAAGGGGGGTGATACCTCTAGTACTCGTAATGATGATGCCATACAGGATTGAGGCTCATTTTGATCAGGATTTTTCTTTATATGTCTTTATTTATTTTCTTTTGTTTTCATTTTCTTTTATTTTATATTCATTTTAAATTCTTGTATTTAGGACAATTTAAATTCAACATGAGTATATTTTAGGGATAAATTATATAGGAATTTGTAATTTTTCTTTTCTAATTCTTCCTTTTTTAGTAAATAATTGTTAAATTAACATCATTTAAGTTTTCGTGTAGATAATATTAAAAGTGATGAATTTGTGATGCTTAGTTAGTAAAATAAAACCCAAAAAGTAGAATAATTAAGGAAAGCAAGGCTAATTAAGGAAAGTAAAGGTGGGCTTAACGTAAAAAGTCCGCTTAGCACTAAGCTAATTTACACCTATAAAGGAAGAAAAGAGAAGAAGGAGTAAACACATAGAATTACAAGAAAATACAATTCCTTATAAAAGACAAAGATTAGAAGAAGGAGAAATAATCATTATGAGTCATTCCTTCCTTTGATCCCTTTTCTTATCTTATTCCCCTTCACTAAATATTCTCCTCTTGCAATTGTAAAGCCTCATATGACTGTGAGAGACTAAACCTCATTTGTTAGGAACTTGGCAATCAATTACTCTTGATGTAATTTCTCTTCCTATCTATTTATGAATATTACATTTGCATTATCTTTTCTTGTGCTTAATAGTATTGCTTCTGGCTTGATCATCGATTTGCTTGGTAAGTTTTAGGGGTAGCATTGGAAGACGTTATTTTCTAATAGAACCGGGAAAAAGTATCTAAATAAAGTCATCACTAAGGATATGTTGATATTTGTTTAGCCTGTTATACATCTCTATTCTTAATGAAATTTACTATTTTATCTCTGCAAATTAAGAAATTTGGGAGAGAAAATAGATAAATTAGGCTCTTTCAAGCGGGAGACTAAAGTTAGAGTATACTAGTAGACATAGGTGTAAATTGGAATAATTATAAATAGAGAAAAATCATTAACATTACATCAAAGAGTAGCTTTGGTTGGCTAAGTTCCCAACATTCTCATCTTCTGAGTTTACTTCTACAATTATTATTGGATTCTCTAATTTTTCTGTCTTTAATTAATCAATTTAAATTCTTGTTTAATTTCTCCTTTGGTTGAATTTAATTTTCTACTAATTTAAATTACTATTTTTCTCATAACCTTTTCAAATCAAATTTTCTTTAACTTCTTTTACTAATAAAATATTTATCTGCCAATGTACACAAAAAGTTACTGTGGATTCAGCACTCGGACTTCCGTTTTAACTTTAGTACTTGGATGAATTGGTGCACTTGCCAATCCATCAACCCTCATAGCAACATAAAGTATTATTGTTAAATGCTAATCAATGTTTATTGGTTTGAGTAAGACATATTATTTTCATTAAAATGATTGATATATATTAATTAATTAAAATATAATACTATTAGGTAATAGAATGTAAAAGCATATTGATTAATTGCATTAAAGGACCTTCAAATAGACATGGCAACGAGACGGGGCAGGGACAGGTATTGCCTCCCCAGTCTCCGACCCCGAATCCCCAACATATATACTTGTACTTGTCCTCGATACCTGAGGAGTTAAAATTTATTACCTCATCCTCGTACCCGTCGGGTATCGGGTATCCCTGTCCCCGGTTCAGATTTGTAAAAATGTTTTTTTTGTAAAAAAATTATATTGAAAATCTGATTTAAAAAAAAATTATTGTTACACATTTATTTTTAACTACTTTTATTTGCAGCGTTTACAAAAATCATCAAGAAAAGAATCTTAAATTATGTAAAAATTATAAAAAAAATTAACAAGTAATTAATAAAATTTTAATAATTTCATCATCGGGCAAGTACGAGAATGAGTATGGGACGGGTAGTGACATCCCCATCCCCGACCCCGACCTTGATTAAAAAAGTCAGGTAATCCCTGAACCCGAACCCGCACCTGGTCAACTTAGGTATTCCCCATCAAAATCGGGACGAGTTTGGGTGGATACCCACGGGTATAGGTTTCATTGTCATGCCTACCTTCAAATGATGTCATTGTTAGAGGAATGGGTTTATCAATGACATAACATTAGATTATTGATGGCTCAAGGCTGGCAAGTCTGATCTAAGCTTCTCATATTTTCCGAAAACAAACAGAACAATAGATTTACATATGCAGATATGCTAATAACCTTGGTTGCACTCGTGTCTGAACTATTTTTTGTGTTATCAGATGTTCTACAACTAGAGTTGGACATGCAGGCAATCATGCCCATGAAATCCCTGTGAAGCCCACATTCAACTCATTTTTAGTGAGTCAGCATCCACTCACACATAATCCATGGACTCATTTTTAGTGAGCCCACATCTACGCCCAACTTCTTTCTTTGTAACTTTTACTAAAATACACAAGTATAAGTGTTTTATTTAAAGTAGGTTATAAAAATCCCACAAAGACATGTGAACTAGTCTGTTTAACCCGTGTGAACTAGTCTGGTTAACTCGTGAGTTAAACAAATTGAGCTCAAAAGACCCACAATTCAATGATGTATTTTTTTTATCATTTAGGTCCACAACAATCTGATTGTAACCAGAGTATCCATCCAAGAAACAATAAAATGATTGTCCAGCTAATCGCTCAAGCATTTGATCCATGAAGGGAAGAGGAAAGTGATATTTCCTTGTGGCATCATTCAATTTTCTATAATCAATACACATCCTCCACTTCGTGACTGTTATTGTGGGGATCAAATCATTTTTCTCATTCTGAATTACAGGCATGCCACCTTTCTTAGGAACTACCTATACAGGGCTAACCCATGCACTGTCAGAGATGGGATAAATGAGGCATGCTTCCAGCAATTTAAGCACTTCTTTTTGCACTTCCTCCTTCATAACATGATTCAATCTTCTTTGCGGCTGTCTTACAGGCTTGTACTCGGCTTCCATATTAATCTTATGCATGCAGTAGGAAGGGCTAATTCCCTTGAGGTTGGAAATATGCCATCCAATAGCTTCCTTGTGTTTCTTCAAAACCTCCACTAGCCGAGATTCCTCCTCCTTTCTCAAGGAGTTACTGATGATCATTGGACTTGCTTCATTCTCCCCCAAGAACACATATTTCAAATGCTCTAGTAGAATTTTTAACTCCACCTTGGCCTTCTCTGCAGGAATGTCCTTCTTCAAATCTTCAAACATAACTTTTTCAGAAGAACTTCCTTCCAATCCCTCTAATTCTTCCAGGCAGTTCTGCAATTCTTTTTCTTCCTCTTTTGTTAGACAATTTGTAGTATTAGTTAGTGCTTTTTATAATGGGGACTGCAATACCATAGCTCTAGCCACCATGTCCACCTTATGCTTAATCTTCTCTAGTTTAAAATAGGCTTTGTGGTCACTTGGATGCTTCATTGCATCGAACAAATTGAAAGTAATCTTTTGATCATCTACACTCATCTCAAGGTTACCTATTGCTATATCAACCACACAATTGGCTGTCAACATGAACGGACAGCCTAAAATCACAAAATCTGCACGGAAAATGAAGTGACACACTTTGACCAATACATCCTCAACTACACCATATAGTCGTGTGATTGAGCGATCCACTAGCTACAGTGTCATTCTAGTTGGTAGGATCTCCAACTTGCCTATCCTTCTACACATGGATAGGAAATCAAATTTATACTAGCCCCTAAGTCAATAAGCATTTTTCCAATTGACACAACACCAATTGAGCAAGGGATAGTAACACTCCCTGGATCTTTATATTTTGGTGGAAGGATCCTCTGGATGACAGCACTACAATTGCCTTCCACCACAATGTTGTCGCTGTGGATGTATTTGCCCTTCTTGGTCAATAGATCTTTGATAAACTTGGAGTAGAGTGGAATTTGTTGCAAGGTTTTTCCAAACGGAATAATGATTTCCAATTTCTTGAAAATATCAAGCAAATGAGCAACGTGTTGTTCCTTGTCCTTCTTAGACGGCACCAAGAGATATGGTGCTTCCTTTCCAGGACTTGGGATAACCTCCTTCTTCTTCTCTCTTGCCAACTCACTCTTAGTCTTTTTCTCCTCCTCACTATTTCTTTTTTTGGCATTTTTTCATTTTTTTCTTCCTCAACTTCTTTTATTTTTCTCTCCTCCATCTGATCTTCTTCTTTTTCTTTTTATCTCTCAACTCCTAACTCATTTTCTTCACTTATCCTACTTTCATTCTCCACAATGATCTCTCTATTACTTCTGGTCATAATAGCCTTGCATTCTTCTTTAGGATTTTTCTCAGTGTTAGCTCCAAAACCTCCAGAAGAACTCTCAGCTATTTGCTTGGCCAGCTGTCCCACTTGGATCTCCAGGTTCTTGATGGTTGGCTCAGTGCTCTTATGATTAGACATTGAAACCTGCATAAACTGAGCTAAATTTTCTTCCATCTTGGTGGTCCTCTCATACGAGTTAGACCCTTGAGTAGGAGGTCTGTTGGAAGGTCCTCCTTGGTCTTTGTTGAACTGGTTCCCTGGATGTGACCTCCATCCTTGCCTTTGATTTTGATTGAAATCCCCTCCTTGCTAGTAACCTGAAAAGCTGCCTGAATGAAATCCTTGTCTGTTTTGATTCCCCATGTAGTTTACCTCTTTGGCTGAATCATCTTGGGGTATACAACAGCCGGATTCATGAGCTTCTCCACAAATATTGTAGCCTCCAACCTGTATAACTGCTGAATGAGAGGGCTGAGCTACTTGTAACTGTGTTGGCAATTTGCTAAGTGTTTCTATAAGTGATTCCAGCTACTTGGCTAACAGCTTATTCTGTGCCAACAATGCGTCATGTGAAGAGAGTTCCAACAGGCTTCGTTTGGTGGGTATATGTGTTCTATCACGCAAAATAGCATGGTCACTAGTAGCCATATTCTTAATGAGCTCCATTTCTTCCTCTGGAGTCTTCAACTTAATTTTTCCTTTAGCAGAAGCATTTAACAATTGCTTGGACTATGGCCTCAAACCATCAATAAAGATATTCAATTGAATATGTTTAGTGAATCCATAAGTAGGTGTCTTCCGCAGCAAACCACAGAATCTTTCTAGTGCTTCACTCAAAGACTCATCTGAAAACTAATGGAATGAGGAAATAACTGTCTTGCCCTCAACTGTCTTTGATTCAGGAAAGTACTTCTTCAAAAAAATTTCTACTACTTCCTCCCATGTCTTCAAGTTATTCCCCTTGAAAGAATGCAACCATCTCTTAGCTTCACCAACCAAGGAGAATGAGAACAAGCTCAACCTTATTGCATCTTCTGGCACTCCTGCGATCTTCATTGTATTGCAGATTTCTATGTAAGTTGCAAGGTATGCATAAAGGTTTTCATTGGGCAGACCATGGAATAGATTTCCTTGAATCAGCTGGATCAAGGAATGTGGATAGGAAATATTATGTGCTTAGACTTCTGGCTGTGCAATGCTTGTGAAAAATTGCGGCACGGTGGAGCTGGAGTAGTCCTCAAGAGTAACCCTATGTGGTTGCTCGTCGGCCATGATCTGAGCTTCCGATACAACAACTTCGGATTCCCTCAAGTTTGCTGGAAATGATGAAGATGATTCGGATGAAAGAGTTCTCTCGGTGCTTGAATTAACTATTCTGTCCTGCTAAGCCTTTCTCCTTCTTTCTGCGTTATTTCTCCTGCAAGTAACTTCAATCTCCAAATCTAGTGGAGCTAAATCCCCTGTTGAAGAATTATCTCGCATACAAGAAGCAACTAAACAGAGCAGCAGCTAACCAAGTCGAGAGAAAAAAAATTGAATTCTAACTATTCACACGAATTAATCAAAGAATAAAGAATAAATGTTTCCAAACTAAATGATACTATCTAAGTGGAAAGAAAAAAATTCCTCGGCAATGGTGCCAAAAACTTGTTTGTGTGTCGGCAAGTGTACCGATTTGCACAAGTAGTATATAAAATGGTAAGACCGAGTATCGTATCCACAAGGAATTTGTTTCACCTAGACCATGTATATTCAGTATGTAAACACTTATAAGGATTGAAATAAAGCAAATGTTGAGTTTTGTACTATAAAATCCATTTGAACAAAAATAGAATATTTAAAGCTATAACAAAAATGAAAACTATCAAGTTAAAAGCGTTAGGGAGTGTCCTACTGAATTTCTCTTGCTGTATAAAATGTGTTTTTTTCTATTTAACATTATCCTAGTGTTCTCACACTAAGAAATTACTCAAACCATGTTTCCTCACATAAATGAGCCTAACTCTCTTTAGCCTTTGTTCTTGATTCCTCAACAAACTTGTTCTAAAAGAGTTGCATTAAGCCTACAGTGTAAAATAAACTAGATCACTGCACTCTATTCCTAGACATACAGATTTCTAGCTTGCTCTATCAAGTTCTAAGGTTTTAAAGTATTTGTCCAATACTAAAAAGCCTAACTACACATACAAATGGGTGATCAAGCCACAAGCATGTAAAATAAGCATAGATAGAAGCAAAGAACACAGAAAAATAACATTAAATAGATAGTAATAGTATTAGATCAAGAGGTTTAGTAGTAACTCCCCAACAAAGAGGCTTAGCCTTCCATTACAAGCAAAGCTTCACAAAACAAGAAGAAAACTATTTTTGGTGAGAGAAAAATGGAAGAAAATGGTGGAGAATGTCTTCTCCAGCCTTTCAACCCTAAATCTCTCTATTTTTCATGAAGCTAAGCTCTCTTTACTGCTCTCAACCCGTTCTTTCTTGAAATTCTACCAACTTCAATGTTTTAAAGGCTCTTGGACTCTTCAGCTTCCGAAGGCTCGCTTAACGAGCATGTCTCGCTAAGCGAGAGTAAGTGAAAATTTGCTAAGCGAGCATGGGCGGCTAAGTGCAAGAAGAGACAAGGTCCTCGCTGGGCGGGTTGGTTGCGCGCTGGGCGTGCGGATCTCTAACTTATCCTCTTCTAGGGTTTCCCATCCGCTAAGCGAGCTGGATGTCTCGCTAAGTGGATGCATCTCGCATAGTCAATCTGCCTCGCTAAGTGAGTCATCAACAACTTTTACCTTCTCTTCTTTGGCCTGAAACTGAGTTGGATTTAACATTAGGTCATAAAATTGGAGTTTCTACTCTATAAAATCACTCAATAAGAAAAATATGTACAATTTCTACAAAAAGAACCATAAATTGGAGGCACATTGCTATTTCCTTGCAAATTTTCAATACCAAACTAACTTATGAATAACAACTAATAGTAGCCCACAAACCCATTTGTCCGACTCTAATAATGAGCTTGAGTGCAATCTATTTGTTTTATTTGACAACCAACTTGTTTTCTTTCACATGTTGGGTTCATTTTAGGATAAAATGATATCTTTAATTTCAATTTCATGCTCAAGTCAAATATCAAATCTTAGGTATTAATTAAAAAATTTAAGTGTCGAATCACTTGTATCAATAATTTTTTTTGAACACTTGCCCTTTAATTCATAAGAAAAAAAGATATTGATTAGTTAGAAAATTATTTGGCCTAATATATATACTATAAACGCAATACTACATATAAACAAATATATAAGTTATATTAATACTCAAAATAACAAATATGAATTTAAAAAAAAATATTTTAACATAAATAACATTGTAAAACGATACATATCTATTTAGTACTAATAAATATATTTTAATTAAGTTGTACAATATAAATAATATTATATTATTAATTAAGTCAATACCATATATTATTTATTATAAATAATATTTTATCTCTCATAAACCTATAAAAAAATTGTATGTATGATTAAATTACATTTTCCATTATCGAAACTCACCTGATTTGTTTGTGGAACACTAGGAGTGTGTTTTGTTGCGAAAAAAATAAGAGAAAAAAGAATACAAATTTAAAAATATGTATAAGTCGTATACCTCTATCACTTTATTTTAATTCAAATATTTTTTTCTTATTTTTGATTGCTGAATGAACAAGAAGACAAATGCTTGCACTTGCACAGTGCTTAGTTGTTTGTTGGGTTAAATTAAAGTATAAAAAAAAACTTGGGTTTTGATTCTCCATGCCATGGCTTCTCTTGTACTTCCTCTCTCTCTATTTGTGCGTCCCAATATTAGAAACCAAGTTTCCACTGTTGCTGCTTCATCATCAGATATTAAAGAAGATACATCAACTTGGCATGTGAGATGGGAAAAGCAAAGAGAAAATGATGATCTAGATAATGGGTTGGAGGATATCATAGGATAGAAGATTCTGCAAGAGCCAAGAGTTAGTATCCATTTGATATAGTCAAAAAGAGATATATGTATTGGTCATGAAAATCATCGATTTGTGATAAATTATGATTGTCATCCTTGCAAAATGAACGAGTAACATTGTTCAATTTATCATTTTCTGTCATTTTTCTTTAACTATCAACTCTTTTCTGTTCTGTTTTTCGTATGTGCTTTGTTTCTATTTATAAACTGAGATATAATGCATACAGCATATTGAAATTTTACCACATTATTTCTGCTTTCTCCCTTGATGCTTTACGTATGAAACCTAGATAATTCCGTGGTTTGAAGATACGATGTTTATGGGTTGGTTGTCTAACCTTTTTAAAAATTGATTAGAAGAATTTATAAAAAATTGATTTATTTTTAGATGTTTTGTAAAAAGCATTTTTTTTAAATCTCAAAATAATAAAAAATCTTATTTATTTTAAAATTAAACAAATTAACTATTTTTATAGCGCTAAGAAGAATATTTGAGACAAATTATGAATTTGAGATGATCCATTACAAGTCAAGCTTTGATGGTGTATCTGTAGAACTCTAGCGCTTACTTTAAGCTTACAAGAATTTGAGAAGAATCTTATTTTTGAGTTTCTTACTTTAAGCTTGTTAGACTTACTTAAAGGGTTCTTATTGTTGTAATAATTGTTTCTTGTGTAATGAGGCATGAGAGATGCTTCTAAGCTAAATCCTTTGATTTGCAGTGTTGTTATTAACGAATTGCATTTAGGATTCTATGTTTTACATCTATGAAAGTCTCAATATGAGTAGAGTCAGCTCAACGTGGGACCTAAAGCAAATTCTGAGATTCTGAGACTTTTTTTTTTTATATTTTAAATAAAAGAACTATAGGTTAAATTTTTTGTCAATTTATGTCACATGTTTTATTTATAAAAGCTAATAGTAATTGGTAAAGGGGAAAGGGAGAGTATAGTTCTTTATAAAGCATATTAGCTTCATTTAGCAATTATCATATGCTAAATGAGGGATATTTTTAGAGATTTTTTTTCTAAAAAAAATAACATGGAGGGGATGTATAAGTAAAAGGGGCTGCATTTATCAATTATTATATGCTAATTCAATGTTGTTTATCCTTATTAGGCTTCGATTAAGGTGACCTCAGCCCTTTATTCAAATGAATTTATAATTTTTTTTAAAATAAATATTTTATTCAAATGAATTTCTAAAATATTTATCTATTACAACAATAAATTCTAAAACTTATTAGTTTCTTGAAAAGGATATTTAAATAAAATATGAAGGGGGTGAATAAGTAAAGGTGACAATTGCCATATGCTGATTCAATAACATTTATCCTTATTGGGTTTCAATCAAGGGGGCCCAAGCCCTTTATTCAAATATATACCTATGTATTCAATGATATTTAAACATATTAAGCCTCGATTAAGGTAGCTCAAGCCTTCTATTCAAATGAATATTTTGAACGTTTATCCATTGCAAAAATAAATTCCCAAACTTAATTTCTCGATAGAGGATATTTTATAAAAAATTTAAAAATATAGAGGGAGTGTATAAGTAAAAATGGGAGTCGCATTTAGCAATTGTCATTTGCTAATTCACTGACGTTTATCCTTATTGGGCATGAATCAAAGTGGCCCAAGTCCTTTATTCAAATACGAGTGCTGCTATTTCTACCTCAATTCTGCTCTTTCCACCTCCATCCTTCTCAAAATAGGCAAATGAACAATTCTACCCTTCTATCATTTCCCTACATATCCTTCCCCCCCTCTCATCAAAAGCAATCCTACAGTGCACCCCACCCTTTTCCCCTTCTTTTTTCGTTCTCTACCTACTTAACCTCATTTTGCATCGCTTGTAACCTCATTTCATGGCACACTTTAGGCCTTATTTTCATTTTTGCATGTGGTTGTCATTAGTTGGCCTTCATTTCCATTTTCGTTTGAGGTATTTTTATTTTACATTTAGATCAAATAGAATAGAAATTTCATTTTGTTGAGAGACAAAATAGAATCGTGATTCCATTATATGTATGGGGTGACACATAACAGAATCATAACGGAATGTATCTGGTTTGGACCTAACTCATCTTTATAAAACTAACTTATAAAGTGAGAGTTGTTATCTAATTATATATATACTCTAATTTGGTAATATCACTAGTTGATGTGTGGTGATGGAGTTTCACCAAATATTTTGAGGGGGCTAAAAGAATAAGACATTAATGTACTCAAAATTATAAATAACAAAATTTTGTAACTCAAAATTAAAAAACAAATTAATAAGAAATTAATGAAAAATATAAGCACATATTAAACTATTCCAATAGAGAAAAGATATTTCATATGATTAAGATAAGAGACAATAAAAGCTTTGTTATTTTTTTAAAAATTAAACTTATTATATATATATATATATATATATATATATTAATATGAAAAAAGTTAATAAAACTTTCACTTTTAAGTCTAACAACTACATGATCTAAGTCAATTTTCGTTCTTTTATAATGAAAAATTTGTGTTCAATTCTTACTTTGTGTGAAAAGCTCCACCACTATTGATGTGTATTACTAACACACACCCCTCATGAGTTTGCATGACTGGACATCTAATTTGGTCATATTTCTAGTTGATGTGATATTTTCAATACACACATCCTCATGTTGAGGATTAATCATTTCAAAAGTAAAATTTGTAAGATTGAATATTTGTGGATGATTCAATAGTGACCCAAAAATATTCTCGATTTATAAGTAGAAAGTTTCTCTCATCCTTTACTAATAAGGGCTAAATTTTCAAAAATTAGAAATGTCAAAATAGGAATAAAATCTGATATTATTAGAAATGCTCAAAAAATATTATATTTGTAAAGAAGAAACATAAATAAACTCTTCTGAATGTGAAAAATACACTAGGTTAATATTAATTATTAGTGTAAAGTATAATTTTTTTATACTAGTATTTGATTATACTACTATTAGTATTATTCTATTGAATATTAATATGTTCAACAACATAACCAATTTTGGATCTAATTTAATTTTATAAAATTAATTTATAAATAAGATAAAAATTTTCTCTTATTTATATATATTATTTTGACTATATTATTAATTGATGTAAGATTTTCAACCTTACATTCATAAAAAAGAATAGAAAAGAAAAGAGTTAAACTTGCCCTCAAGTCAACCGACACCTCTTTAAATAGCTGTTGTTAGGAATCAAGTTACATTAATTCAGATCAAGATATTAATACTTGTTCTCATTATGAGCCTCCACATGATTAGAATGTATTAAAAAAATCACATACTATTAGAAATGTTCTAATTGAAAAGATAGACATGAATACAATTACCAATAGCCTCTAGCAGGCAGTCTTGGTATCTCTGTTCCTCACAAGTCACAGTTTTCAGGGATGCCCTTCAAATGATTCTGTTTTCTTTTTGTGACGATCTGAATGGACCCAGGTGAGGTGAGTCTGTCACCACCACCATTTGGTTCGACTAGTCAATACGTCTCTCACGTCCCTTTCACTTCAAATCCAAAGTCTTTGTCCCTCTCTGTCTGTGGCTTGAACTCGTGGAATAGTTCCCATGCATTATTATGTCCATTACATGTCAACAAATGGTGCACTGAGATAGATTTTGCTCAAGTAATGATGCTGATACATAATCCACTCCTCACGTCTAGTCCTAAATCCACGAGCTGTAAATGTGGCCACAAATCAGTTTCCTACCCTTAATTTTTAAATAATGCATGCTCCACACACACTCACTTACTCATATATTAATTTGTATTTATAGGATAAGTAGCAAAATTGATTCTTGAACCCATGACCAACAGGTCACCAAGGCACAACTTTACCGCTGCACCAAGGCTCGAACCCTTGAAAATGTAATACGAAGATAAATTAATTTTAAAGGATAAAAATATAAATTTAATTCTGAATGTATGAAAAATTTATGAAATTATTTTATTATTAAATTATAATATTTAATAATAAATTATATTTTTTAAGGTCGATTTCACATAATAATAAAGTTTATAATTAATCTGTTATTAAATTATTTTTAATATTAATTTGTTGTATTTTTTAAGTATTCAATAATTAAATTTAATTTTTTTTATCTTTTTATGACTAATTTATCAATGTCACGTACTTTTAATAATGATATAATATGATAAAAAAGAAAAAAATAATAATAAGTATTTACAGAGTGTTTCATCCATTAACTTGATGTAAGATGCATGTATGCCTTGGTGATTAGGAGCATCGCTCTTTAGTTTGAAAAAGTCTGAGCCCCATGCACATAGCAAAGTTAAAGGATGCCCTGTTAAGCCATGTGAGATGATAACATTATTTGGTTCTGATTGATTTCGATACTGATTTTAGCTATAACAGTACACGTGCTAAAGAAGGTATAAAGTGTTGCATCTATTTTTGCTTTAGAAGTAATAAAATTCTTGTTAGAAACTAAAATGATCGAAAAACAGATACAGATAAGATCGTTCATTCATTCTCTATATTTGTTTCGAAGATGCATGGTGTCTGAAAAATTAGTTAGCTTCTTCTACAACGAAAGCTGAAATGTATAACTTCTTATATATTGAACCTATAATTATTTTGTTGTTATACGTAACATTTTTCCATGGTGTTTTATAGTTTTATGATATATAATCCAACTAATCACGTCAACTTTAATTAATTGATTTCGGGAAAGAATCAAGTTAGGGAACTATAAAATATTCACTGCTCAAATAGACCAGTCTCATGATTTCTAATAAATAATATATCACTGTATCAAAAGTTTTTTAAAATTATTTTTTATTATAAATTCAGCTAAAATATATATTTATCAACTCTGACATTTATCACATTATATTATAATATATACTTTACATTTTATATAAATAAATATTTTAGATATTACAAATTAATTCATATTCTTTTTCATCTCCTATAATGAAAATTTCAAAGTTCATCAATTACACCATTAATTATCATCACGATAGATATGTCAATATTTATCTCCATAGGAACAGCTCCTACTATCAAGGAAAGTCATTTTACTTAATTCTTATGATCAGAAAGGATACCAAACAATCACTAAATCAATAAAAATATTAATAAAGATATATTATATACGGTGGCAAATTTAGGATCCTAAATTAGAGGGGACAATTTATTTAAAATAGTAAAAAATAATAATTAATATTATGAAAGAGGTAAAGAAATAGGAGCTTGGAGAGTCTAATACACAAAATTAGGATGAAAAAATCTACACTCCACATATTTATATATACTTTTGAAAAAAAATGAGAAATGCATTTGCACTCCCTCATTATAATGTGGATCCACCATTGATTATATATATATATATATATATATATATATATATATATATATATATATATATATATTGAATATATTTTTTTATCTACAAATAATCTATATTTATTAAAATAATGTGATAGGACAAGGTACAAGAAGATACCTATCCCCACACAAGATTACATCAGTATCCTACATTCATAATGCCATCGAGAATGGTTAGTTGTATTTATGTAAATCAACTAATGATCTAAGGGCCTAAGAGAATGCAACTTATGCAAGTATATATCTACAGTATATTAACGACAATAAATAAACTCTAATTAAATACCTTACGTCAGTCTATACATATAATTATTAAAATTTATTCTTGGATTTAATTTGATTTCTTACACCTTTTAATTTTGTATAAATAAATAATTTTAAATATTACAAAATAACTCATATTCAGTTTTCATAACTAATAATGAAACTTTCAAAGTTTGTCAATAACACCAATAATTTTCATCACGAGAGATACGTCAATATCTATCTCCATACGTACGGCTCCTACTATATATCAAGAAAAATCATTTTA
Organism: Glycine max; assembly: GCF_000004515.6. NCBI lineage: Eukaryota > Viridiplantae > Streptophyta > Magnoliopsida > Fabales > Fabaceae > Glycine > Glycine max. Next base: position 34,165,487 of record NC_016090.4, read on the forward strand.
CTTAATTCTTATGATCAGAAAGCACACCAAACAATCATTAAGTCAATAAAATAATAATAAATATTTATTATATAGATTGATAAAATTATTCTTAGATCTGTTTTCGTAAGTTTTTAAACAGAAAGGAATTATATTTTTTCTTTTATTTTATTTTTCATGAAAAGTAAATGTAACATAAAATAGAATTCAAGTATAAAATAGCCTTTTGAATTTCAACTCGCAAATGAATTGCCTAGCCAGCTCTATATATATATTGAATTTTTTGCATTCCATGATATTATTCTACACATATAGAATCCAAATGTACTAACCAATGCCATGTGATTTTGTATTAGATCCAATATTAATAGGACCCACATATTCAATTCTATATGTCGTTATTACGTATGCTAGACATATGTACCATTTAATTTAGTGGTCCACAAATTTAAGTGAAAATAATAACAAACTTTTTTTGAACGAAAAATAACAAATAATAACGATATAAATGAAATATTTTTTTTATTTAAATAGTTAAACAAACTTGCATATATGCATTGCTTCGTGGCCTTGTATAGTAATGATTGATATTTGATACACTTCTTTCCACTCTAAACATCTCATTAATATTTATAATTTTTTAATCATATCATGTTATTTATTTATCTTATTTACATTTTAAATTTTGTCCCTTCTTTTTCTTGTTTGATGTCTAATAACTTGGGGTCTACCATTCAATTTTCTATCAGGAGAAATGCTAGGAACATTTGGAGTCGCAGCTATATATGCATGGATTGGGTTTCAATTTTTATTGCCAAATAATATGGAAATGCACTTCTGGCAGCACAACGAGTTTGTAAGGAAGGGAAAAGCAAGGGTTTTGCAGTGGGGGCATGGTTAACGTTTATTTGGTCCTTATGGTGCCATCATAATGATATCATTTTTAATAATGCACAAATTAGTTCAGACTATGTCATGGAGATAGTCACACTTAGATCATGGATGTTAGCTACATCATTTTTTGGATACACAATTTCAAGGGTAATTTTGGATGATTAGCTAGCTAGTGTCATATACACGCATCATGGATAGGCTTTATAAGAATTTTTCTTTTGTTGTTTTATGCAATTTTCTGTTGTGTTAGAGGATTTATAGCTAACGTTTCTCTTATACTTTTAATGCAAAGCTGCGGAGGGTTTACGTGGGAATAGTTATGTTATGATTGTTTTTCATATTTGCATCTCATGTTACCTGGTTTGTTTATAAGAGATGTTGTGGTTGTAGTTTGTTGGTACCTCATGTGCCTTTGAATTAATGAAATTTGATTCGGCTGTTATAATTATTATTTTGAAAAACAGTAAAAAGATTTAGCGAACAATTGAAGGAATGTCAAAATTGACAACTTTTTGAAGCAAAATATAAATGGAAATAAAATTGCAACAAAACCAAACTTTCAGGCAAAAATTTCAATTAAACCATATAATTATGCTCACACATACTCATTTTTTTTTTTTATCATATTTAATTCTTCTCATCTCTCACCCAATCTTCACGTGAAGGTTTAGAATTTTCCAAATGCAATTAATAATCAATAACTCCATGTGATTTTGCATGTAGACCCGATAATAATACAGGACCCACAAATTCTACATATTATTACTGTATACGCAAGATACATGCATACGTTTACGGGAAGAAAAAAAAAATCTACGATATTGTACGGAACATTTATGGAATTAAGCTCAAATTCCACTATGTAGGTTTTCTTTTTTCATCGGTGCATGCCACATATTTGAATGCTAAAACAAATACTACCTGACCATTAACCCAATATTGCCCTTCATTGTAGCAATTTGTGGTATTAATTATCTTAGAAATTAAAAAAACAAAGAGAAGAATAAAAAACATTTGAAGGGAAATTCTTTTTCAAATTTTTTTGCAATATGTGATATTAATTAACTTAACAATTTTTTAATAAATTAAACTTGTTACTGATTAAATAATTTTAAAAAAGCATTTATCATATGAATAATAAATAAATAAGTGTCATTTTAAGCTTACAAATTATACAAATTAACGTTTGAAATTGATTATAAAAATTAAAATTATGGTTATTTTAAAAATAAGAGATTAAATATCTCAATTGAAAAATACAAGATTAAAATGATAAAATTTTGAAAATAAAAAATAAAATATATTAATTAAAAAAATGAAAAAAAATCATAGATTTAAAAAATAGTGGAATGAAATGAAAATTATATTTTAGCCGAGAGAGAAAAAATTATCTACTTATAATACAAGGATCTTAGATAATCATCTGATCAATCACAAATCACCTATGGTAGTTCAAGGAATGGCTGTTTACACTTTATAAGCATAACTCTCAAATTAAAATTGTTTGCAACATAAAAAAAAAACATCATATCTCATAAACAACGACATTCTATCCAGAAAAGAACGTGACCCCAACGGATATATATAAATGGAACAGGAAAACAAAAGGCGACAGAATAATTCAAAACGGAGGAAGGAACAAACAAAACGGAAAAAGCGCGCGCGGACGTTATTCTCGGGGTCTTGTTTGTTTGGGAGAGAAGAAGAGAAGGTGCATGAATGCGCGCGCGCGCAACGCAAATGGCTATGTCGCGAAAGCAAGCGACACGCGAGGTGCGTTGCGGTGACCCCTAGCATGAGCAAGTGGTGGCTTATTTACACTCCCAATCACGTTCACATGTGATGATAACGATGACGTGGCATTTCTTTGTCCCTCTGATCCACATTTCACCGGTTGCGGCCCCACGCTAACCGCCTTCTGGCTCCGACAGCTCACCAACAAACCGTTTCCACCTTTCCGCTTCCACTTTTCTTCGACGACGACGCCGTTGGAAACGGCGTCGTCGTGTCCCTCCGCGGTGGTCACGCTCCACTCGATGCTCGCCTCGCTCGGCTCGTAGCATTCGGTTATCGTTGGAGTGGTTGAACCTTCGTCCATGCTTCTTCTGCCGTAGAAGAATCCTGTCGCGGTGGAGGTGGCGGTGGCGGTGGTGGAGGTCGAGGCGGAAGCGGAGGCGGTGGCGGAGGCTTCGTCGAACGAGTCTCTGCTGTTGCGGCGGTACGCGGCGGGGTAGGTCGACTGCGTCGCGGTGGAGAAGCTCTCGATCTCGAAGAGATCGGAGCTCGCGTCGCTCGCGGCGTCGTCTTCCACGACGTTTGCCTTCGCCGGGAACGGGAAGTTGAGCTGCTTCGGCGACGGATTCGGAGACGGCTCGTCCGGCGGACGGAAAACCTCCAGGGATTCACGCGGCGGATCTTCCTCGACGACGCTGTTAACGTTCGCGAGTTTTAGTTTCGAGATTGAATTGTTAGGGTGTAGCACAGGGAAAGTGAATCCATCAGTGAACGGTACTCTCACAGAGCTAACAACTCTGTGAGAGTTAGAATTATTAAATTGTTGCGATTTTGCAGCGACAATTGTTGCGGTTGCTGGTGCTAATGCTGGTATTGGTGCTGGGGTTTGATTCAGAATCCAATTATTCGGTGTGATGTGATTACGAACGTTGTTGTTGTTGTGATGTTCGTAATCTCTTTCTTGTTGCGATATCTGAGATTTGGATTCTTGTGTTGATTCTTTGACTCGAACTGATTTTTTCCCCGTGCAAGGACATTTCCGCCTTAGGAGCCAAATTGATTTGGAGAATTTGGGGTTTGGGAGGTTTTTAGGGTTTTGAGGGTTTTGCATTGAGACAGGGATTGCCCCTGGAGGGTGAGATAGCAACCCTGTCTGGCTGTTCCAGCTGGCTTCTGAGGAAGCCGTTGGAGTTGCCGTGTGGAACGATTGGGCTCTGTAGTTTCTGATTTGGGCATAGCTGTCCACAGAGGATGAAGCAGAGGAGTATCTGGTTGCTTCTGTGATGATGGCATCACCCCTCTCTGGAATTCTCTCCATGGGAGAGACTCTGCTGATGCTAACCTTTTGAATATTGTTAGCATTGTTGTTGTTGTTGTTGCTGCTGTCATCATCATTGAAGTATTTGCGAGCATCGAATATGCTAAGCTCAGTAGTGGCATCTTCAATAGGTGCAGCAGTAGTAATTGGTGTTGCCTTGTTATCTGGTCTGAGATAGGATGAGAAAGAAGCATCTCTATTTCTCACCGTCTTCGTCAGTATCTCTCTTTCCATTAAAATATATGTTTTTGCAACTGAAAAAAACTGAGCTGTTGTTACATTTGGAATTCCTTGTGCTGATATATATGTGTTGAGGTTAAGGTCTCTGTTCTCACTTGTCCTGACACTGATTAATTATGAGGCTGTAAAAACTAGTAACATCGTTTGCCCTTCTGGTCCTTTTTTTTTTTTTTTTATAATTTTTCTTGCCTCTGTAATGAAACAAATTCCCCCCAACCTATGATCTGACTCATTCACTTTCTCGGTGTATTTTGAGTAAACAACAAAAGTCTGAATTTTAAAAGCGGAATGTCCTGACTAGATTATGATATCTGTGTAGATAGAGTGATGGAATGGCCAATTATGTGTGATACTTCATCATTTGGATGCATCATGGCCATCTGTTAGTAGCTATCTCTGTCTACAGAGTTAATCATTGAGAAAAAGTTCTATGACTTTCGATTTGTAGGCTAAAGATAACAGTAGCTTGGGCTGTCACAGATCACAGTTAAATGAAAAAAAAGGGTACAACAAGAAACGTATTTACTTTTTCTACACAATTTTAGGAGTTATATTATGTTAATCATAGTTTCAAGCAACACATTGTTTTTAAACATTTTTCACTAAGTTACTTCTCTCCATTACATCATGCATCTTATCACATACAAAACTCTTGTATGAAATGTTGTACAGAGTTGAAGTATAACTAACATTTCTCCAATTTAATAGGTTGATGATTCTCCATGCGTGTAAAATTTCTATCAGGTACAGTTTATTAAAATAGAGATGTACTAGATCTTGACAATGCTTCTTGGATTCTTAGTTGTATTATATCAGATAGTTATTTATATGTGCAAATGCAACAAGCTGGATGCTACATCTCAAATTCAGTTGGTAGGTAGACCTATTATACATGTATACAGTAAGCTATTGTCAAAATATAATTAATGTTGCTTTAGGACTTTATGTGATATATGATACAGACATTTTAAGCACTTTGAATTAATTATTGACCTCTTTTATTGCTATAACTCATCTTGGAATGACAGAAGATAGTTAGGTCCATGCTGTATGGCTCTTAAGAGCCTCATAAGACTCCAGAGTCCAGGACAATTAAGTTTACTATTTGAGAGACATAAAAATTGCTTGAATCACTTTTCTCCTTGATGGATTGTTTCCCAAATCAAGATCTGTGACTGTTTCTCCCGTTCTTTTCCTTTTTTTTTTCTAAGTTTTCCTCTTGATGTGGCCGCCTGATAAGTTTGGTGGTGCTGATTGAATAAAGTAGGCAAAGAAGCACGTCCTATCTGACATCAAACATCAGCCAGGTAGTAACGTGAATGAGTGAGGGTCCATTGCATTTGACATTTAGGGATGAAGGTATGTCTGCACTCTTGGGAGACAATAAAGAACTGTCTTTATGGGTTTACCCAATCCATTATCAGAGGTGGATTGGTTTTGAAAGCAGTGCATGGTGGGTCACCATTAACCTTCTAGGTAACATGGACTGCTTTGTTGCCTGCCTTTAGACAATTTATGCATGGCTCTTGAGCAGGTGATGGCCCTCATTTTGCCTTAGGAACAAGATTTTGGTCACATTCTTTCTATCAGATAATATATTATAATTTTTTTACTCGACAAATTCTTTAACTTGTCATCAACCTCTTTTCTTTTACAAAATTTAGCTCAGGTGATATTGCTGAATAATACAAATTGATGTTACTGTCTCTTTAGTGAAAAAGGATGCTGTCTTTTGCACATGATACAGTGCACTACTAATTTCTTGTGATGTTACTGTTTTTTATCTTCTTTTTTGGTTTCTTCTTTCTTCTTGGTAATCCTGTTAGCTGGGGGAATAAGATTCTCTCTCAGGAACATCTTAGTATGTACATTATGTGTGTGAAAATAACATAGAAGCTTGAGGAGACTCCTTTCAAAACCTGTTTATGTTGAAGCTTCAAAGCCTGACGTTTTACATATATGTTTTTGTATAATAGGTGGATAATGTGGGGGAATAAGATTCTCTCTCAGGAGTAGTATTATTTTATCGTATCGATGTTTGTGGATTTCTCTTTTGTTCCATCCCTAACTGCCTTTTTATAATGGAGAATAATTATTTCATACAGAAACAGGAAAGGGGGAGGGATAAATTTTAATTAATAGGTAACGTGATAGAAAAAAAAGAGACAGAAATAAAACAAGATGAGGAGGGTGTGAAGAGGATGCAAAAAATTTAGGTGAGCAAAAGCCAGAACTCTTCTACAATGTGTCATGTCCTTAATGGTTGGTTAGGAAAAAATTAGTCTCGACAGACTACACATACCTGACACCTGTAAGAATTTCCCATTGATGTTACAGTTAACGATTTCTTTAGTTGTCATAAGTATGGTATTCCATTAATTGATCCTCGTCAACCCCCAACAAGAAACTGAACATCATAATTTCTCCCATGTTCAAATTTGCATTTTCTTGTCTCACATGATAATTTATTTTCCCCAATTAACTCCTACAAGCTGGTGATATTAGTAATTTGATTTTTACAAAAATTCTAAAAGATTATAAACAAATATCTGTTTAGTGAGAAGATATTAGTGTTAAGGGCTATATATTTTATGCGTAAAAACTAAAGACTCTGAACAGAGATCTATTTTGCGTAAGAATAATGTCATACTGTATGAACTTTGACACGTCGTAGATCGATGCTTATGATGGTGAACCACACGTGAGTGTGGAATACAAAATTCATACTGTATGAGTTTGACACAGATCGTAGATGCTTATAATGATGGTGAACCACACGTGAGTGTGGAATGCAAAATTCATGCTGTATGAACTTGACACAGATCGTAGATGCTTATGATGGTGAACCACCCGTGAGTGTGGAATACAATATTACAATGTTCCACATTATAAGGGTGATAAGATGATGAATTAGAATTTTATATAAGGAGTGGAACTGAGATGAGTTGAGTCAAGCCAGACATTTTTTGACTCAACCGACAAGAATAAGCTCGGTTCATTAGAAAATAAGTTCCTTTCTTAGTTTTTTTTTTTTTTTTTTTTTTTTTTTTTTTTTTATCTCCAGCTCATTTGTTGTGGAACTGATAGCAGTATTCCTTGACCAAATGGGAAAATGCCAACTCCTAACGACACACTCATTCTTTTTCTGTAGGAAACTACACACATACAAGCTCAAACAGGCAATTGCTTCCTGCACCTCCTTTGTTGCTTCATGCAACTCCTAAAAGACCCAAAGAGACCAAAATACACCTCCATCTAACCACCCAACATCATGATGCCCCACCTCATGGCAACCACCTAACACCACGACTACATGCTAGCACCACTGTCGATCACTCTGATACAAGAAAAAAGGGGTGCATGGAGTTGAGGACAAGAGAGGTGTAAAATGTGACAACATTCTAGATACTTGATTTTAGAATTATGTAAAATAAATTACATTTCAGAAAAGTATTTTTGAAATTATGTTAACATAATTATGAAAATTCATTTATGGAATTATGCTAACATAATTCCGAAAATACTTTTCTGGAAGGTTAAATTTTTTATACATAATTCTGGAATCAAGTATCTGAAATGCTTTCATGTTTTACACCTCTCTCATGTTCTTGACCCCATGCATGCCTTCTTCCCTTACACTAGAGTTGTTGTCAATGGTGTTGGATGGTGGTGTTTGTGTGTAGTGGTGGTGTTAGGGTCGACCTTGAGGATTTAGGTGTCCTAGGCAAAGTTTATGTAATTAAGTTAACGCTAAAAGAAGTGGAAAGGAATAACATATCAAACTATCCTCTACACATTTATCATTGTGCATAAATTGTCGGTTTGTTTTTTCAAAATTGTGAATATATTTTTGTTGCGAAATAGGAACATCACTCATTAGTTGATTGATTACTATTAATTGTTTCCTAAAAACATTAGTAATTATCTCATTTTTAATATAATTTTAAAATTAGTATAAAACTTTATTTAATTTTAATATTTATATAAATTAAATACAGAAAATTGGTGTCCTTCTAAGAATGCGGCCCTAGGTTGTCGCCTGTGCTCAGGACCACCACTGGGTGGTTGAGTGGAGGTGGGGTGTCATGGTTGGGTGGAGGTGGAGGGGTATTGTTATTTGTTTGGATCTTTTTAGAGGTGTAAGAAGCAAAAGAGGTGGTACAGGAAGCAATTTTCGCACAAACCTTCTGCAAAGTCCAAAAACTCACTTGAAGCCTAAGTCCAAAATCAAGTTTGATTATTTTTTTTATCAGGACTATATGATGTTTGATTTTATTTTTTTAATCTGTATCGTGTTTCGAATTTCTTTTTTACTTAGGAATCGAAGATAATGTTAGAATGTTTATAATGACTCACTTGTTCAACTAATTAAGCTTGACTCTTGACTCTTTTACTTTTATTCTTCGTATTCTTCCTCTTTTATTTCTTTCTTATCTATTTTATTTCTAAATATAAATAAAAACACTGACCATGGTGATTAAGAGAGAAGGAGGGGAGGAAAATGTTGTAAGTTTGAATCCTTCCAACTAAGAAATTAACAACTAATATTGATCTTTAAAATAATTAATCATTGATGAGTGTATTTTTTTTTTTGTTGATAGCTCAATAAATTCATCTACTTTCATACGATAATGAGCGTATATCTTTTTTTTAGGTTATTGAGTGTATATAATTATTAAACCTCATAATTAATTAGGAGTCAAAAGGAAATTAATTTAACAATAAATTAGTCCTAGCTTCTTAAGGTTGAAACCAAGAAAATGTTGTGTTTTATTTCTTATATATAAGATTGAATGTAGTATTATATTTTATGGAGTACATTTGATTATTTGAGTCATTCATTTTTCTTTACACTCACTGGAGGATCCTTTTAGTAGGTTGTTGGGACGATTGTTCCCATAATATATTTTTTTATTTGTATGTGCAATAATAAAAAATTGCCCTCACAAAAAAAAAAGTATTGTACACATAAGATAATTTTTATTCTGTTAAAATAAATGTAAAAAATATAAGAAAAAGAAAATAAAAGAAAATGATACTAATTTTATTATTTTATCCCTTAAATTATTAATAGTCCAGCTCCTCTAATAAACATTTACACAAAGATTAAATATTTTGATTTTTTTCTCATCACATCTATTTTGTAAAAATATATGATATTTTCTTTTTATGAAAATATTATAAATTAATTTTTTTCCTGCGGAGAATTTGTTTTGGATCCGCCACTGTTTACACTTATTTTTATACACTCATAGCATTAGACTTTTATTTCATACATAACAATGGGTTAATAATAATGACCAAGATTTATATGTAAAAAGTGTAACTAAAAATAATAGTGGAATGATATTTATTGTTATTTTAGCATCTATTATGATGACAATTATCCAACAGTCCAAAAGAAAAAAAATCTAGGCAAATAGAAAGTAGAGTGCCACATATGCACACATAAATCTTCAAGAGTGCAAGAATTCTTAGTTTTTTTAGTTGCCACGACACTACAGCTTCCACCACCACTACACAATAAACTGAAAGCAAATATGGCTAAGCCTGAGAAAGTGAAAAACCTTTCCAATGCATTCATCATCATCATCTATGGCTCTTCTTCCTCCTTCTTCTCTCGGAACCCTTTTCCATATCTCATCTCAACATTATCTTCTTAATAATTCCTTTCACAATCCCATCACTCTCACACCATCATCTTTCAATCCACCCACTCATAATTATTCAAAGCAGCACCGGGACCACAGAAGCTTCAACTCCAAGCTCTTGGCTATTTCTTACAGATATTTCATTGAAGAAGAAGATGACGACGATGACAATAAAGGTGAAAACCAGAACTTTGATGAAGCAGTGGCTCTCTTCAACGGAGGAGAGTACTACAAATGCCATGACTATCTTGAAGCACTTTGGCTCAATGCTGAAGAGCCCACCAGAACACTCATTCATGGAATACTGCAATGTGCACTGGATTTCCACCACCTCTTCAACCAGGTTTTCATACATTTAGGCTTAATTACAATTTTATTTCATCGAGATTATTGCTAATTTTCTCATTTTATATATTATTTTTGCATATTTAGGCATTTCTAAAAATACCTCCATTATTTTTACATATCAACCATACATAAAATAACCTCTAAATTAAAAATACCTCCATTATAAGATTGTATTAGTTATTGAATGAAGAAGGAGATGGATGTTAGGAATTTTATATTTTCTAATTAATTAATTAGTGAGGGCTACATATTATATTTATCATCTATATTAGTTATTTATATTTATGGGCTCAAATCTAATTTGGTGAACCTATTGGACTATCATCAGAAATTAATATGGGTTTGATAAGCGGAAATCAGTTTGCCCCGTTACGTTAGAAAATAATAAAAATTCTAACAGGTTAAAGCCAAAAGTAAGGTTGTGGTCCCCAATACACTAAATCAGAAATTGTATTCTTTTTTCTCCATCTGACGAGAAATCTAAGGTCCCAAAAGAAAAACGGTGATTTGGTTGAGAAAGAACACAAAACCAATAGTTTCTTAGACTCATCAATTCCGCTGCTTATCATGGATCCAAATATTTTTCACAATCTCTCTTGATAATCTAATGTAGTATGTTTCTGGTGATTATTGGTATTTTTTTAAGATCCCTAAAATGTCAAACAAGTGGTATCAGAGCCACCATTATTGTTAGATTATTAAGAATTAAAGTTATTTGGTTTGTGTTATACCTGTATTATTTTGTTACATGAACCCTAATTTTATTTTGAGATTTTATCTTTGCAATTATAATTATGATTGTAAGTTTGGAATTTTTTTTTTCTTTTCGATCACAATATAATAATTATCATATGCGCGTTCATGTTTTGCATTCAGATTTCATGAGAAAAACTATTTTTTTTTCTCGCTCTAGAATAGTCATCCATTTTTGTTTCTCATTCACGTGTTTGTTTTTTATGGCTGTTGGTTTTGTTTCCTTATGCATGCCATGAATCCATGCCATACATGCCATGACATGATATACATGTGATACATAATCTTTGGCTTTATTATATCATCATAAGAAAATCCCGTTGCGTATCGTTAAATGCAATTTGACTTTTGCATTTTATTTTTGTTTTCTTTGTTTTTATTTGTGAATTATGTGTATTAATTGGTGATTCCCATTATATTTTAGTGTAAATTTAGAAATTACAAACCCTCAAAATTATTCCTTTTTTTATGTCTGGTAATTTTGATTGAGTTGATTGAAACAATATATTGTCAAAGCAATCTCTATTGCGTAAATTAATTTAATTAAAATTACATAGATATTAGTATAAAATTATTTATACGAATTGTGCTCAGCCTAAAGGAAGACATAATTTGGCCAAATAATTTTGTATGTGATGATAAATGTGTGACAATTATAAGGTATTTTCATGTGAATTATAGTCGGTCCAAAGAAAGACTATGATTTGACATAATTTATTGTCAATATTTGAGCATTGCGTTGAGAGTACCAACTACAAATCAATTTCTCTGTCCAAAGACTATGAATTAATGTCGTGCTAGGTATGTTGTGATGGGTTTGTTATGTGAACTATTTTGCACATTTCTTGTTATATATATATATATATATATATATATATATATATATATTATAACTTATTGGCTTATTTGTGAGCATGTGATTATTTTTTATTTTTATTATTATTCAGTTTCTGTTGCTAGTGCTGCAAATGTATCTGCTCAAGTGAACAATATTTCTATGCTGAATGGAACAAATTTTAAGGTCGAAAAGGAAGCCATAGAAATTGTTCTCAGTTATATGAATTTGGATTTGACACTGAGAACGAAACAACCCACTTCCACTCTAAAAGCCTCCAATGAGGTAAAAATTGAGAAATGAGATCGTTCCAATCTAATGTGCATTATGATTATAAAACGCTTTATTCCAGAAGCATTTTAGGGCTTTATTTTTGAGAATGAAAATGCAAAGAAATTTATTGATGAAATTGAATAGTACTTTGCCAAAAATGAGAAGGCGGAGAGGAGTAACCTTTTAGCTAAAGTCATCTCCATGAAGTATAAGGGCAAAAGTAATATAAGGGAGTACATAATGGAAATGTCTAACTTGGCATCTAAACTGAAAGCACTTAAGTTAGAGCTTGGTGAAGACCTGCTCGTGCATTTAGTTTTGATCTCACTTCCTGCACACTTTGGGCAATTCAAAATGAGTTATAACACTCAGAAGGACAAATGGTCCCTTAATGAGCTTATATCTCACTGTGTGCAAGAGGAAGAGAGGCTGCAAGAGACAGATGAAGAAAGAGTGTCCCAAGTACTTCTACAAGAAAGAGTGTCCCAAGTATGAGGAATTTACCTGCTACTTCTACAAGAAGTCTGGACACATGAAGAAAGAGTGTCCCAAGTACGCCACATGGCGTGTAAAGAAAGGGTTGCCTGTAGAGCCGACTGCCAAGTGATGATGAAAGATTCATATTTGTTGGCGATGGCAAAAGGGTTGCGGTGGAGACTATAGGAACTTTTAGATTGCAGTTAAAGACTGGATTTTATTTGGATTTGTTTGAGACTTTTGTTGTACCGTCTTTTAGACGGAATTTAATTTCTATTTCTAGTTTGGACAAATTTGGTTTTTCTTGTTCATTTGAAAATAATAAAGTTAGTATCTACCAGAATTCGAATTTGATTGGTTCCGGTTCCTTATTTGATAATCTATATATGTTGGATGTTAATTCTTCCTATAATGAAATACTACAAACTAATTTACACGGTACAAAAAGGAAATTAAAAGAGAATTCAGTCACTTTATGACACAAATGTTTAGGTCATATCTCTAAACAGAGAATTCAGAGACTTGTGTCGGATGAAATTCTTGAACCTTTAGATTTATCAGACTTTGAAGTCTGTGTTGAATGCATAAAGGGAAAACAAACAAACATAAGGAAATTAGGTACCGAAAGAGTAAAACATCTTAGAATTGGTACATACGAACATTTGTGGTCCTTTTCCAACACCTTCTTGGAATGAGCAACACTACTTTATCTCGTTCATAGATGACTACTCTAGATACGGTTACCTTTATTTGATACATGAGAAATCCCAATCCCTAGACGTTTTTAAGAGTTTCAAGGCTAAAGTTGAACTTTAACTTGGAAAGAAAATTAAGGCTGTCAAATCTGACCGTGGTGGTGACTATTATGGTAGATATGATGGATCAGGAGAACAACGTCCAGGACCTGTTGCATTTTTTCTCAAAGAGTGTGAAATTGTTCTGCAATACACTATGCCAGGAAAACCTAGCATGAATGGTGTTGTAGAACGACGAAACCGAACTCTTAAGGATATGGTGAGAAGTATGATTAGTCATTCTTCTTTGCCAGAGTCACTTTGGGGAGAAGCCTTAAAGACCACAACTTACATCCTTAATAGGGTGCCAAGTAAAGCAGTTAATAAAACCCCTTATGAACTTTGGACTGGTAAAAAGCCAAGCATTAAGCATTTGCATATTTGGGGTTGTCCGGCTGAGGCACGACCTTATAGGCCACATGAAAGAAAGCTGGATTCAAGAACAATTAGCTGCTATTTTGTTGGCTATGCTGAATGCTCTCAGGGATATAAGTTTTATGATCCCACTTTAAGATCAATATTTGAAATAGGAAGTTGAGTTTAGGAATGAAGAGAACATAAGGAAAGTTGTCTTTGAGGAAGAACTTGTTATTGACAGTGCTCAAGTCCTCATACCTATTGTTGTTCAAGAAACAACTCCAGTAATAGAAAACAATGTTCAAACTATTGTTGATGACATTGTTTAAGAACAAGACAACGATGAGGTTCTTCCTCAAATACCTATACAACAACCTCAACAACCTCAAGAAGTGTCATTAAGGAGATCTGATAGAGAGAGGAGAAGTGAAATCCCTGATGATTATATTATCTTTCTCCAAGAACATGAGGATGACATTGGTTTAACAGAGGATGATCCGATTAACTTCTATCAAGCTGTTGAGGTGTTTGGCAAGTGTACCAAATCGCTCTAAGTAGTAATTCTCGGAAGTCCGAGTATCGTTTCCACAAGGATTTTATTGCACTTTATTGAATACTCTTCAATTTGTAAGTATGAAGTAAATAGTAAAAACAGGAATAAGCGCAAGAATAAATTGTTACTACTAGATCAAATAATTTAGGAAGACAATTGATGAAAATGCCAAGATCGGACAAACCTAATTGACCTACGATGCATGTATTTATGATGTTCATTACCAACACAGTTGAATTAGTTCTACCCACATCTATTAATTTTACTTGCCCCCGATGCCTCACGATGACAAGCCTATTTTAACTACCTATCTCCCAAATGCCTTTGTGATGATTCAATAATTAAAATGAATTAAGGTTAAATTCTAGATGTTGCTAAATGCATGGGCATTGGGCCATCATTCTATGCCTAGCAATGTTAGCCCGAAGATCCTTTTTTTTTTTAATTTGTTCTATTAGGTGTTACCCTTTCCTAAGCGTATAACCCTTAAAACTGATGCATGCATTACATCTTAAATCCTTATTAGGAAATACCCTCTCCCGAGAGAATAAAACCCAAAAGAAATTTAAGACATAATTGCAAGATAAAAAGAAAAGAATTAGAACATAAAACCTGGAATGAATCCTCTTTGCATTGATAACTCTTGAAGTACACCATATATCGTTGGCTTTTTAGGCCTGCCAGGCCCTAGCTAGGGGATTAGTCGCTCATGGCCATTGAGGGCTTTACAACTGGGGTAAAAGAAAGAATGGATAATAAAAGCAAAGAATATAAAGAGAAAGGGGAGAGCTCAAGCTTGGAATGCTAAGAGAAGTGCTCTGAGGCGAGGTGTACGTTCTCCCTTGGCTTGGATCTCTATTTATAGGTGTAGAAATGGGCTTTGGGCCTTCAAAAGCGCGCTTAGCGCGACACCGCGCGCTTAGCGCATTCAGATCGTGCGCTTAGCGCCTGCTGCAGGCTTAGCGTGTGCTTCTGTTGGATCACGCGGTTAGCGCGTGGCTCGCGCTTAGCGCGCGTAATGGATCCCGCATCTTCGTGCTTAACGCCTCGCTTAGCGCCTGTGCTGCCTTGCATGCTTAGCGCGTGTTGGGCTGAGCCTGCTTCAGATTTTCTTCTTTTTCTTCACTTTTTGCTGTCTTTTTGCTTATTGTACCTTTAGTTTTCATATTTGCAGCCAAAAATTCAACTTAATTACTTTTCTACCTTTTAATCACAAATAACTGCTAAATAATAATTTTTAAGCCAAAATTTGACTAATTTTCTACTATTAATTCGCAATTATTTAGCAGTTATCAAAATTCCCCAAATTAAACTTTGCTTATCCCCAAGCAAACCAAAAATAAAAGCGAATAAATTCTTAAGCAAGTTCTAAATGTTCCAACACTATCAATGGCTTTAGTTCCTCTATTCTTTGACTGGTCCCTTTCGCATTTGTCAACATCTCAAAATGAAAGCATAAAAACACAAGAGTTGAATCAGTTAGCCATCTGGAATTCAATCGAGTTTGGCTTGCCTTACTTTCCTTACAAGGCCGGTGTTTCCTTCTGCTCACAAGTGTCTGGTTTAGTGTTTGCAATTTAATAACAACCTGCAAGTAAGACTTCAGAGTTTTGCATTTCATCTCAGTTAAAGTTATCTTTAGTTACCTTTGGTGGATCACTAAGGACTTTATTGGCTTGTATCGGGGCTTGGCTATAAAAAAAAAATCATGGTTTTTCTCAGAAATTCAAACTTAGGATTATAAGAGAGCAAAATTTTCAATTCTGCCTAGGCCTTTTACTTAGCCCTTTTATTTCTCCACAACACTTTTCTTTTGACACCTCTTTTGTTCTTTTGTTTCTGCCCTTTATTATTTAAAAATTCTTTTTTTTTTTGGAATTGGGCCTACAGTTTGTAAAAGGTGTCTTACTGTGTGCTGTACTATTGTCTTGGCCACTTATTCCTAAAATCCCCCTAAATTAAGACCTTTATAACCCTGTTTTGCTCTCTTAAAATCCTAAAGGGTCAGGATTATCATTTTATTGGCTCAAGGGTTAATTCAAAATAATTTGTTGGCTCAATCATGGGTGCAAGGGGTAAAATTATGTTGGGTTGGCTTTTTGGCTAAGTAGGTAAATAAAGCAAACATGGCCTTGATCATATCCACCTCAAGTAACTAATCTAACACTCTAAGAATGATGCAAAATTAGGAACTTAATAACAGGCATTTTCTCTCACAATTAAGTTCACACTCTCACCGGGACTAAGTAAGTATTTGGCGTACCAGTTATGACCTTGTTTCATCAAGCTAACCTTTTCCACTTTGTGCTATTCATGTTCCATTTCTTGACCTGACTTGTGCTTCCAGAACCAGTGTTTCTTCAATGATCAGTAACATCTCAAGTGTTGGACCTTTCAGAACAAGCTAAAGAATTATGACTGCTCAAGTTATCATGCACATACTGAATACTAATATTATTACTACTACTTTTTTAAATTCCCAAACAAAACTACATTAAAAACATAAAACATAAAAACATAAAAGAAAAAATAAAGACATAAAACATAAAAACATCAAAACATATTATAAGATCAGGTGCTGCCTCCGCCCAAGTCTGCCCATGGGCCCCAATCAGCTCCAGCCAAGTTAGCAATGAGATCTTCATCAACTGTAGGATCCTCAATAGCGGCTCTAGAAGGCTCTTCCCCCCTGTCAGTGGAGGGCTGGTCTCCTGGCCAGGCGACCTGCTGACGATAAGCCTCTAGAGTGATGAGCGGTGGGTCCATCTGCAGGTGCAGGGACAGCTTGTGCATGTTCTCCATAATGAGTTGCTGTCCCATGTGAATGGACCTCAACATCTGACCATGCATGTCCAAGGGTGCTAAGGTGGATGCAAGTGAAGGGCACGGTCCCTGGGAAGAAGGCTGAGAAGGGGGCTGGGGAGGAAAAGGAGCCTCTGATGCTGACCCTGGGCTCTGGTGCGTGGACGGCGAACCCTTGGAAATGTGATAGAGGAGTCTGCGGGGTTCCATCTGTTCTTCCGAATATAAGCAAGGTTGATCACAAGACTGAGTGACCCAAAAATTAGGGTATCAGAGACAACCCCCTGAATGTCACACAACGTCGTGATCAACGCTGGAAACCCGAGCCTGGAAGTGTTGGACTGGGCAATTTGGAGAGAAATAAGGCTGCCCAGGTCCAAGTCCATCTTCATCACCAAGCCGTATATGAGTCGGGCCCTGTCAACATTAATGTCAGAAGTGTGAGAAGTAGGAGCAAGATTAAAATACGAAAGGACACTCCATGTCTGAGCGAATGTTGTCAGATCCTTCCGCAGCAGCTTCCACGGGGCACCATCAACATTCAGCACAAAATGCCCCCCTGGTGTGGACAAGGTGGAAAGGATGGCGTCGTGATCAGGAGGAGTGCAGAGGTACTGGGAGTAGGCTGGATACTCTTCCCCATCTGCCAGGATGACCGGGGTGTTAAGGAAATCATTAATCGTCTCAACATCAAATCTGACCACCTGTCCTCGAACCCTGCAAAACTTCGGACTGCGATCCTCTGGATCATATAGGTTGGAGTAAAACTCCTTCACCAGAGCAACATCAATCCTCTTCTCTAGTAATCAGGCCAACACCTGGTCCCATCTGCGCCTCTGGAGCTCCTGGAGGAACTCGTTAAACATCCCAGGTGCGAGCTCTACATTCCTCTCCGGAAGAATGTTCCGGAGCTAAATGTTGTCCTGGTATCTATTCCGGAGCTCTACATCCCAGCGCTTAGTTTATTGTCTTTAGCTAGACAGTAGGCCTTCTCAAGGGTCATTCAAGTAGATGATGGTCGTCAATCGCTCTAGTTGTCCTTCGTTATAAAGCTTTAAGCGCTGTCTATTGATGATCCATTTCTTCTCAAAGTTCTCCTCTCTAGGGTCCACCAATTCTACTGCTCCTTGAGGTCTGACTTCTTTGATTATGAACGGCCCTGACCACTTGGACTTTAGCTTACCTGGGAATAGCCTTAGCCTTGAGTTAAAGAGTAATAACTATTGCCCTGGCTGGAATTCTTTCCTTTTTAGCTTATTGTCATGATACACCTTCATCTTTTTCTAGTAGATTCTGGATGACTCGTAGGCGTTTAGTCTCATCTCTTCTAGTTCTAGCAACTGTAGCTTCCTCTTTTCTCTGCATGTGTTGTTATCAAAGTTGAGCAACTTGAGAGCCCAATATGCTTTGTTCTCCAGCTCCACTGGTAAATGACATGCCTTCCTATACACTAGCTGAAATGGTGATAAGCCGATGAGAGTCTTGAATGCTGTCCTGTAGGCCCAGAGAGTATCATCGAGCTTCAAGGCCCAATCCTTTCTTGATGATGCAACTTTCTTCTCCAGGATTCGCTTGAGCTCTCTGTTAGAAATTTCTGCTTGGCCATTTGTCTGAGGGTGATAAGGTGTGGCCACCTTATGTCTTACATTATAGTGCTCCAGAACTTTTTTCAACTGATTGTTGCAAAGTGCATTCCCCCATCACTAATCAAGGCTCGTGGGACTCCGAAACGGGAAAATATGTTCTTCTTCATAAATTTTATCACTACCTTGGTGTCGTCTTTTGGCGTGGCTATGGCTTCCACCCATTTGGAGACGTAATCCACAGCTACTAAGATGCAGACATTCCCGTATGAAGAAGGAAGGGGCCCCATGAAGTCTATGCCCCAACAGTAAAAAATCTCTACTTCCATGATATTCTGCAAAGGCATCTCATTCCTTCGAGATATCCCCCCTGTTCTCTGGCATTTATCACAACAATGCACAAACTTGTAAGCATCTTTAAAAATAGAGGGCCAGAAAAAACCTGATTGTAGCACTTTTGCTACTGTTCTGTCCCCACTGTGGTGTCCACCATAGGGTGAATTGTGGCAGTGCCAAAGAATGCTCCGTGCTTCCTCCTTTGTGACACATCTCCTTAATAGATTATCAGCTCCTGCCCTGAACAAATGAGGATCATCCCACACATAGAAGTGTGCATCGTGCAAGAATTTCCTCCTCTGATTCCAATTAAACTCCTCTAGAATGACTCCCGTGGCTTTGTAGTTAGCCATGTCTGCAAACCAAGGTCTGGTGGTAACCTGCAAAAGAAACTCATCAGGAAATTCTCCTTTTACCTTTGGTTCTTCCTTGGTGACTTCTTCATTCTTTAATCGGGATATATGATCGGCTACCACATTCTCGGATCCTTTCTTGTCCTTGATGATGATGTCAAATTGTTGTATCAATAGGACCCATCTAATCAACCTCGGCTTTGAGTCTGTTTTAACGACCAGGTGCTTGATGGCAGCATGATCTGTGAAAATGGTGACCCTCGGCCCTATCAAGTATGACCTGAACTTCTCCAAGGCAAAGACAATGGCTAGCATCTCCTTTTCTGTGGTTTCATAGTTTAGTTGTGCTTCATTAAGGACCTTGCTAGCATAATAGATGGCGTGGAATACCTTGTTGTGCCTCTATCCTAGAACTGCTCCTACTGCATAATCATTGGCATCACACATTAGTTCAAAATCTTTACTCCAGTCTGGTGCAATCATTACTGGTGCAGTGGTGAGCTTATTCTTCAGTGTCTGAAATGCCGCTGAACATTCTTCATCAAACTTAAAAGCCACGTCCTTATTCAACAGATTGCTTAAGGGCCTGGCAATCTTTGAAAAGTCCTTGATGAACCTCCTGTAGAAACCTGCATGCCCTAAGAAACTTCTGACGCCTTTAACATTCAGTGGTGGTGGCAAATTCTCAATGACGTCTATCTTTGCCCGATCAACCTCAATCCCTTTAGCTGAGATCTTGTGGCCCAAGACTATGCCCTCTCGAACCATGAAATGACACTTTTCCCAGTTTAGTACCAAGTTAGTCTCTACGCACCTCTGTAGTACCATCTCTAGGTTCCTTAAGCAGCTGTCAAATGAGGGTCCAAAAATCGAGAAGTCGTCCATAAATACCTCGATGCTCTTCTCCACCATGTCTGAAAAAATGGCCAGCATGCACCTCTGAAATGTGGCTGGTGCGTTACATAACCCGAATGGCATCCTTCTGTAAGCAAAGATGCTAAATGGGCATGTAAAGGCCGTCTTCTCTTAATCCCTGGGGTCTACCGCGATCTGGTTGTATCCTGAATATCCATCCAAGAAACAGTAGTATGCCTGCCATGCAAGCCTCTCCAACATCTGATCCATGAAAGGTAAGGGGAAATGGTCCTTCCGTGTGGCTTCATTCAACTTGCGATAGTCGATACACATTCGCCAGCCAGTGGCAATTCATGTTGGTATCAAGTCATTCCTCTCATTTCGTACCACTGTCATTCCGCCTTTCTTAAGAACCACCTGTACTGGACTTACCCAAGCGCTGTCAGAGATGAGGTATATGAGCCCAGCCTCCAAAAGCTTGAGCACCTCCTTTCTTACCTCTTCCTTCATTGTTGGATTCAACCGTCTCTGGGGTTGTCGGGCTGGCTCGTAGTCCTCTTCCATCATTATCCTGTGCATGTAGTAGGCAGGGCTAATTCCTTTGAGATCCGATATGTGCCATCCAATTGCTTCCTTGTGTTTCTTCAGGACGCCTACCAACATGTTCTCTTCTTCTATTGTGAGTGCATTACTGATCACTACGGGCTTATCTTCCTCCAAGAACACATACTTCAGATGAATGGACAATATCTTCAACTCTATCTTCTTCTTCTTCTTGAACGGAACTTCCTTCTCTAGCGTCTCGAAATTGGCTTCTCCCTCAGGAATACTGTCTTGTTGATCCAAGTCTTCCAAGTAAGCCTTCAGATCTTCTTCCTCTTCACTGGTTAGACAGTCTAAAGCATTTACCATTTCTTTTTCCAGCGAAGTCTGTGGTGTCTCGAGAATACTGACATCTTCCTCATCAATTTCCTCCATTTTGAAGCACTTCCAACCCTCCTGTGGGTACTTCATTGCCTTGAAAAGGTCAAAGGTGATCTTCTTATTGTCAATACTCAACTCCAAGTTCCCATTCCCCATATCCACCACACAGTTGGCAGTCAGTATGAAGGGTCTACCTAAGATAAGGGGAATCTCTGTGTCTTCTTCGATATCCATGATAACAAAGTCCACTGGAAAGGTGAAGTGGCGTACCTTGACCAGGACATCTTTTACCACCCCGTATGGTCTTGTGATCGAGCGGTCGACTAGCTGGAGCGTCATCTTGGTGGGATCTATCTTCAAATTCCCAATTCTTCTGCACATTGACAAGGGCATCAGATCGATACTTGCTCCTAGATCAATGAGGGCTTTGTTTACCGCTTCCTTCCTAATGGTGCACGGGATGGTGACACTTCCGGGGTCCTTAAACTTCTTGGGTAGCTTCCTCTGTATTATTGCACTGCAGTTGCCCCCTACCACAATATTCTCGTTGTCAATATACTTCCCCTTCTTGGTGAGGATGTCCTTCATAAATTTGGAGTAGAGGGGCATCTACTCTAAGGCTTCCCCGAATGGCATGGTGATTTCTAGCCCTTTGAATATTTCCAAGAAACGTCTGAAGTAACGTTCCTTGTTCTTCTTAGTGGGTGCCATAGGATATGGGAGATCCTGTGGAAGGGCTAGTGGTTCTTCCTTCTTAGCTTCCCTTGCTCTCTGGCTCTTGGTCTTAGGTGGTGATGCCACCTTCTCTTCTTCTTTTGTCTTCTCTGTTTTCTCTTCTTCTGATTGGTCTTCTCCTTCAACCTTACCCTCCTCATGCGCTCTTCTCTGCCCTTGAGTCAGCACTACTTTGCATTCTTCTTTCGGGTTTTTCTCCGTGTTAGCCCCGAAAGTTCTAGTGGGCCGTTCGTCTGTGTCATGCGCCAGTTGGCCCATTTGAACTTCCAGATTCTGAATGGTTGCATCCGTGCTCTTTTGATGTGATCTTGTCTCCTAGATGAATTGCAACATCAATTCCTCTATGTTGGTTGGCTTCTCTTGCTGATTCGGACCTTGGCTAGGGTGTTGGTATGGTGGATGGTTCCTTTGCTCCTTATATTGATTTCCTTGATTCCTTCACCCTAAGCCTTGCGTGAAGTTTCTTCCTTGATTGAATCCTAGTGGCCCGTGATTAAATCCCATTGCCCCTTGATGGAATCCGAATGAATTTCCCTGGTTGTAGTCCTGGAATCCGTGGCGATTTGGTGTGCCCATATAATTTACTTCTTGAGAGGAGTCTTGTTGGCTTACAAATTATCCAGGCTCATGGGTCCCTCTACATGTGGGGCATCCATCTACCTGCAAAACAGAAGAGTGAGAAGAACTTACCGCTTGTAATTGTTGAGGCAGCTTGCTGAGGGTTTCGGTGTGGGCTTCTATCTACCTTGTCAACAGCTTGTTTTGTGCCAAAGTTGCGTCTTGCGTGCTGAGCTCCATGAGGCTTCTTTTTGTGGGAACATAAGTGTGATCGCAAAGGATTGCTTGATCGCTAGCCGCCATGTTCTCGATGAGCTCCATTGCTTCTTCGGGAGTCTTCAGCTTGATCTTCCTTCCTGTGGATGCATCTAGTAGTTGTTTCGATTGAGGTCGCAAGCCATCGATGAATATATTTAGCTGTACTAGCTCGCTGTATCCGTGTGTCGGCGTTTTCCTTAGCAATCTGTGGAAACGGTCTAGTGCTTCGCTAAGGGATTCATCCGGAAATTGATGGAAAGAAGAAATCTCCATCTTTCCTTCGACGGTCTTTGACTCTGGGAAGTACTTCTTTAAGAATTTTTCCACTACTTCTTCCCATGTTCTTAAGTTGTTGCCTTTAAAGGAGTGCAACCATCTTTTTGCCTCTCCTGCTAGGGAAAAGGAGAAGAGGTTAAGACGTATCGCATCTTCTAGAACTCCGGCGATTTTAACGGTGTTGCATATCTCTATGTATGAGGCTAGATGCACATTTGGATTTTCATTTGGAAGACCATGGAAGAGGTTCCCTTGAATTAACTAAATAAAAGAGTGCGGGTAGGAGATGTTGGCTGCTTGGACCTCCGGTCTTGCAATACTTGTGAAGAACTGAGGAGTGGCGGTATTAGAGAAGTCTTCTAGTGTGACTCTTCGTGCCGGTTCCCCGTCCATCTGAGTGTGATTTGGAGAAAGAGGAGGTGAGGTGTAACTGCTTCCTTCTGTGTCTTGCTCCCTTCTTCTTCTTGCAGCGTTGTTACGCCGGCAAGTAGCTTCAATTTCTAAGTTAATAGGAACAACGTCTCCAGATGCAGTTCTACCTCGCATAAAAACAAGAAGGCACTACCCGTGCAATTTATGGGAGAAGAAAGAAAGGATAGAAGAAAGAGTAAAGTAAATAATACTAACAGAATGAGCCAAGAAAAGAAGAATTGGGCTTACAAACTGATATAGTATGGCAATTAAGTGCGAGAATAAAATCCCCGGCAACGACGCCAAAAACTTATTGAGGTGTTTGGCAAGTGTACCAAATCGCTCTAAGCAGTAATTCTCGGAAGTCCGAGTATCGTTTCCACATGGATTTTATTGCACTTTATTGAATACTCTTCAATTTGTAAGTACGAAGTAAATAGTAAAAACAGGAATAGGCGCAAGAATAAATTGTTACTACTAGATCAAATAATTTAGGAAGACAATTAATGAAAATGCCAAGACCGGACAAACCTAATTGGCCTACGATGCATGTATTTATGATGTTCATTACCAACACAGTTGAATTAGTTTTACCCACATCTATTAATTTTACTTGCCCCAGATGCCTCACGATGACAAGCCTATTTTAACTACCTATCTCCCAAATGCCTTTGTGAAGATTCAATAATTAAAATGCATTAAGGTTAAATTCTAGATGTTGCTAAATGCAGGGGCATTGGGCCATCATTCTATGCCTAGCAATGCTAGCTCGACGATCCTTTTTTTTTAATTTGTTCTATTAGGTGTTACCCTTTCCCAAGCGTATAACCCCTAAAACTGATGCATGCATTACTTCTTAAACCTTTATTAGGAAATACCCTCTCCCGAGCGAATAAAACCCAAAAGAAATTTAAGACATAATTGCAAGATAAAAAGAAAAGAATTAGAACATAAAACCTGGAATGAATCCTCTTTGCATTGATAACTCTTGAAGTACACCATACATCGTTGGCTTTTTAGGCCTGCCAGGCTCTAGCTAGGGGATTAGCTGCTCATGACCATTGAGGGCTTTATAACTGGGGGTGAAAGAAAGAATGAATAATAAAAGCAAAGAATATAGAGAGAAAGGGGAGAGCTCAGGCTTGGAATGCTGAGAGAAGTGCTCTAAGGCGAGGTGTACGTTCTCCCTTGGCTTGGATCTCTATTTATAGGTGCAGAAATGGACTTTGGGCCTTCAAAGGCGTGCTTAGCGCGACACCGCGCGCTTAGTGCATTCAGATCGTGCGCTTAGCGCCTGCTGCAGGCTTAGCGTGTGTTTCTGTTGGATCGCGCGCTTAGTGCGTGGCTCGCGCTTAGCGCGCGTAACGAATCCTACATCTTCATGCTTAACGCCTCGCTTAGCGCCTGTCTTGCCTTGCACACTTAGCGCGTGACGCGCGCTAAGCGCGCATGTTGAGCTGGGCCTGCTTCAGATTTTCTTCTTTTTCTTCACTTTTTGCTGTCTTTTTGCTTATTGTACCTTCAATTTTCATATGTGTAGCCAAAAATTCAACTTAATTACTTTTCTAGATTTTAATCACAAATAACTGCTAAATAATAATTTTAAAGCCAAAATTTGACTAATTTTCTACTATTAATTCACAATTATTTAGCAGTTATCACAAGTCATGCGTAGTTCTAACTCTCAAAATTGGATCAATGCCATGAAAGATGAGATGAAATCTATACAAGACAATGACGTTTGGGATCTCGTCGAATTGCCTAAAAGTGTGAAACCTATTGGTTACAAATGGATATTTAAAATCAAAAGGGATTCAAAGGGCAATGTTGAGAGATATAAGGCTCGCCTAAGGATTTACCCAAAAGGAAGGCATTGACTATAAAGAAACCTTTTCTCCAATATCTTCAAAGGATTCTTTTAGAACAATAATGACACTGGTAGCTCATTATGATTTAGAGCTACATCAAATGGATGTTAAGACTATGTTTCTAAATGGTGACATTGAAGAAACAATTTATATGATGCAACCAGAAAACTTTGTATCAGGTGACTCAAAGTCTATGGTTTGCAAACTAAATAAGTCCATCTATGGTTTGAAGCAAGGTTCCCGTCAATGGTATTACAAGTTCCATCAAGTCATTACCTCATATGGTTTTGAGGCAAATGCAGTTGATGATTGTGTATACCACAAGTTTAGTGGGAGTAAATACTCATTCTTGGTGTTATATGTCGATGATATACTGCTTGCTAGCAACGATATAAGCTTCTTACAAGAGACTAAGAAATTTCTGACGAAAAATTTTGAGATGAAAGATCTTGGGGAAGCCTCTTTTGTATTAGGAATAAAGATACTAAGAGATCACTCTCAAGGTATCCTAAGGTTGTCACAAGAGAGTTATATTGATAAGGTCCTAGATAGATTCAGCATGAAAGATAGTAAACCAGGAGATACCCCGATAGCTAAAGGAGACAAATTTAGTCTCAAACAATGCGCCAATAATGACCTTGAAAGAATAGAGATGCAAAAGATTCCTTATGCATCAACAGTATGAAGTCTAATGTACGCTCAAGTTTGCACTCGTCCCGATATAGCATTTGTAGTAGAAGTTCTGGGTAGATATTTGAGTAATCCTGGAATGCAACATTAGAAAGTAGCAAAACGTGTGATGCGTTACCTAAAGAGAACAAAATGATACATGCTCACTTATCAGAAGTATGAGAATTTGGAGATCATTGGGTACTCAGACTCTGATATTGCTGGATGTCAAGATAGCAAACACTCCACATCTGGATACATATTTATGCTGGCTGGAGGAGCTATCTCTTAGAAGTCTGCTAAAAAAACTCTCATAGCTTCTTCGACCATGGCCGTGGAGTTCATTGCTTGTTCTGAGGCATCCAACCATGGGATATGACTGAGAAATTTTGTCACTGGTTTGCGTGTGGTTGACGACATTGAAAGACCATTAAAGATTTATTGTGACAATAACTCAACAGTTCTTTACTCCAACAACAATAAGAGTGCAACCAAATCAAAGTTTATTGACATCAAGTTTTTGGTTGTTAAAGAAAGAGTTCAGAATAGACAGATTTCCATAAAACATTTAAGGACTAATGATATGCTAGCTGACCCATTTACGAAAGGTTTGGTACCTAAAGTTTTTCATGAGCACACTGCTCATATGAGAGTAATTCCTTATAGTACCTTAGTCTATATATGCCTTATGTTGTTCAGATATTTGTATAGATTGATTTTCTATAAAATAAAGTTGAAGGTTATCATTTCATTCTGAGCTTGTTTTGTTTGTAATATTTATATTGTGTTTGGATTGATCTCTATAAAGAATAAAGTTTGGACTAGTTGGAAATGAACATGAATGAGATCATATTGCATGTTATTTTCATGCCGCTTATCCATATTTGATCTATGTCATCAAGTATATGTGACATTGGTGATCATTGTGGCTCAATCATGTTGAATTGTGAGGAAAAATGCTACAATGGTTTTGTGTTACTATATAAGATGAACCAGATTGTTTAAGGAAATTCTAAAAGTAAATAATATACGGTTGCGCGCCTAAAGACTTTTGCAATATAAATGATTAAGGTTAATATGAAGTTCAAATGAGAGATTGTTAGGAATTTTATAATTCCTTATTAATTAATTAGTGTGGGCTACATATTATATTTATCATTTATATTAGTTATTTACATTTATGGACTCAATAAAAGTGATCTAATTTGGTGAGCCTATTGGACTATCATCAGAAATTAATATGAGTTTGATAAACGGAAACTAGTTTGGCCCGTTACGTTAGGAAATAATGGAAACTCTAACAGGTTAAAACCAAAAGCAAGGTTGTGGTCCCCAATACACCAAATCAGAATTTGTATTCTCTTCTCCCCATCTGACGAGAAATCTAAGGTCTTAAAAGAAAAACGGTGATTTGGTTGAAGAAGAACAAAAAATTATCAGTTCCTCAGACCCATCAATTCTGCTGTTTATCATGGATCCATGTATTTTTCACAACCCCTCTTGATAATCTAACGTAGTGTGTTTCCGGTGATTACTGATATTTTATTAAGATCCCTAAAATGCCAAACAATGGATGCAAACTTAAAGAGTTTGAATTCCTCCCCTAATAAAAATTAACAACTAATATTAGTCAATAAAAAAATATACATAAAATAACCTTAACCCACTATAGTCAGTTCAATGATAAGGGAATCTGAGTAGTATGCATGATATATAACTTAGTTTGATTTGATCTTCAATATCACTATTGTATACATAAAGTAACCTTAAAAATAACAAAAATGAAGTACAATATAATTATAATTATCATTAGAATAAATTACACACACATTTAAGGAAGTCAGTATAATTGTTCCTTTTATTTAAGATATGGTTTGTTTCATCATGAGTTATTGTCTTAAAAAAATTGTTCATGGGCTGAACAGAACCATAGAGGAGCCATGATGCAGTTGGGGGAAGGACTATGTAAACTGAGAAAGATGGAATTCTCAAATGGGCCATTTCAAAAGTTTGAGAAAGACATCTCAGCTGTTTTGGATTTTATCTACCAAACTCACAGATAGATTTAGCGGCATGTGAGTTATTCTAACCTTTAAATGACATGCAATTAATTAGTGTGTTTTTTTTTTCTTAGCACTTCGGTTCATGAGGGAAAAATGATTTGACTAATTCAGAGTTCGACCTAAAGATAAGTAAAGTCCGACAAAAAATTATTTCTATCAAGGATCAAATTTGGGTAATATCAAAATAATTTAACCTTAACTTCAATATATTAATTATTTGTATTCAATCACTTGTTTTGTAATTACATGCAATTTTTGTTTTCCTTTAAATTTGAGCAGGTAGTGATGATATGTGTGTTGCAATGGATCCAACAGAGAGATCTTACCAACTTCTAAGAGAATATGCTTCAGGGCAGCGTGTGTATGATCTAGAACTTTGTAGTGATGCATCAGTGTACATTGTGTTCTGCCCTCAAGGGTCTAATAATGGTGGTGCCACTAAAGCCCCAAGGGTGAAGCTTCCAACACTTAAGGCTACCACGGAACATCTTGTAGCCTATGAATAAAAGTGAACATCTTTTCAAGACCAATGTTATGTCTAGATCAAACCACATGCAATATTTGTTCTTTCCTTATGTTTTGCAATGATTTCATAAAGGACTTTTGTCAAAACCTTATGTTTTGCAATGATTTCATAAATTAAAAGTAGTCACAAATCACAATATGCCAAAACCTAATGTTTTGCAATGATTTCATAAAGGACTTTTGTCAAGACTACTGAAGATACTAGACTGCACAAAATATGTATTCGTGTATTTATGTAATCTTGAAACGGGCTGAGGAGAGGAGTTTGGATGTGTCTGGAACAACTGCGAAAATTAAATTATTTTAATAATCAAATATATGTTATAATTGATTATATGTATATATGGATTATCTTTATAATTGATTATAATCAGAACATTTTTTTATCATTTCTGCCTATTTTGCTTATAATTTAGCATACCTCTCTTCATATGCTAGGTTTAAACAACCTTTTTTATTTTTATTTTTTATAACAGTTTAGACAACCTTTGTAAGAACTAAAAAAAATGTATATATATATTAATTACAGTATACTCTCATGACTTAGCTAATTTTCAAATTTTCACTTTAGTTTAAAAATACTTATGCGATAAACAAAATATTAAGTATATTTTATTCAATTTATTATGAGTTTTCCCTCTTTTTAAAAGGACAATTTGGGTAAAATAATTTTACAAAATCTCTAAAAAGGTAAATTTTTAAGAGGAAAATATTTAAAAACTTTTCTATAGGCTAATTTTTAAAAATCTTCCTTCTGCAAATCTCAAGACTCACTAATATACTATCTAATAGTTTTTAAGGCAAAAGAAAAAATTTAGATGTATTTTCATCAGTAACTTTATTGTTATTTTCCATTTAAAATTCAAATTTCACCTCAATATCCTGTGTTGACCTTCAATGCTGACTTCATTTTGCAAATTATTAGGACAAAATTTTAATTTTAATTAGGCAACATCACCAAAAACATTTTATGATACTGCACCTAGACGGAAACTTTAGTTAACCCTGAGACTGAGTGAAGACCGGAGCAGAACATAATGGTGAATACGGAGGATGTCTAATTGATGACCATGAATACTAACTATGAAGATAAGCTCCACATTCACCAAAATGTTGGTAAAAGAACATTTGAATATAGGAGCAAAGTTCATAAATAAAACATTTTTCATCATTTCCGTTGGATATCTATTGATTTAGGTAAACAAAATGCACAAGTTCTGAATTCTGATTGAAGATTGATAGGAAACTTAGTGTGTAAAATGTCTTTATAAAGGGCACCTCAAGTAAAAATGAAATGGTTCTAATAATGTCTGGCCAAAATTCTCATGGATAAAAATTAACAGCAAATAGAAAAGGTATTCAAAATTGTTGGCCTATCAAATAAACAGAATCGCTTTCTTTTCCTTTTCTGGTCACCAGGCCAATGATTATACCAATTCAGCTTCGTGGTCACATTTCTAGGTCAACTTGGTGGAGGTTGCAAGACTGCAATGAACATTTATATCTTCTTCATGAAATAATCCAACTCTGATTTGAAGCTGGAAAAAATCACAAAACATTTATGGTCAACTAAAATTAAACTTAATCATGGTTGACAACATTGTTAAGGTGAGCATGATTGCACAATGGGCATAAATGGACTTGAATGTGTGTATAAGAGAAAAGCTAGCAATACACTCTTCTGATCAATATCAACCATCGATGGCACTTTGCCCAAACTGTGCATGTTCATGCTGTCCAGCATGTGATGAAGACAAACAGAAAATTTTCTGATTTATGACTTCATCCCTGATTTTTTCTTTTTCTTTTTTCATATCTGAAACTCCTATACTTGTCATTTCCTTGCTAATACACAAATAACCTTATTTCCTTACATACCTAACTCCCAAATAATGCAGCACATTTCCAATGACTCTTCTTCACAATCAAAGTTCCAGAGGAATACAACTTTGATCCAGTTGTAAACTACCATAAAAAAAACTTCCATGTTTCAAGCTCTATCGTGTTTTTCCAATTTAGATGGGTCTTTTCTTTCTTGTTTTTCTAGTTAACAATATTAATACAAGACCACCTTAAATATATAAAACTATTAGCACTTTCTCTTTTTCATTAGTTTATTTGAACCATTATTTGGCAGCCGGCCAGCCTCTACCCAGTACAAATACACAGTGTGCACAAACAGATACCAAATGCCACACATACTGTTGGAAGAAGAAGAAGATTTTATTTCATTTGGCACACAAAATACAAGAGTATGATCCCCTATTTATACTAAAATAGAGTGACCACTCACATAATTTGCTTATTCAAGAATACTAAATGCTCACATAATTGCTTATTCAAGACTTTGTAACTTACAACCTTACAACTTTCATCTTCCATAATTTAAGGCTCATAAAACTTGTTATTATTATTTTTCTAATTAATATCTAACATCCTCCCTTAATTGGAAAATTCTTCTGCACACCAAGTCTTGCTCGCAATCTTCGAAAATCTTCAAATTTGAGAGGTTTGGTAAAAATATCCGCAACTTGATCTTGAGTTTTGAGTTTTCACATGAGTACTTCTTTCTTTGTAATGCACTCTCTAATGAAATGATACCTTGTATCTATATGCTTACTTCGTTCATGGAACACCGGATTCTTGGCAAGCTCTTGTGCAGATCTATTATCAACATAGATCTTTGTGCTTTCCTTTTGCAACAACTGAAGTTCCTCCAACAATCTTCTTAGCCAAATGGCATGACATGTGCAAGAAGTTGTAGCTACATACTCGGCTTCACAAGTAGAAAGTGTCACAATGCCTTGCTTCTTAGAACTCCATGTAAATACACAATCACCCATAAAAAATACAAATCCGGTAATACTTTTTCTATCATCAACATCTCCGGCAAAATCACTATCACAAAATCCCACGAGCTTATAGTTATTGGAGGGAGAATAAAACAATCCAAAATCAATTGTACCTTTCAAATAACGAAGAATTCTTTTTGCGGCTTTTAGATGAGAGGTAGGAGCCTCCGTAAAGCGACACACAACTCCCACCGCATATAGAATATCGGGCCTTGTATTGGTTAGATACCTTAAACTCCCCACAAAACTCTTGAAGATCGTGGAGTCTACCTTCTCTCCTTCATCAAACTTTGATAACTTCAAGCCACCTTCCATAGGTGTGTTCACGGGATTGCAATCAAGCATATTAAATTTCTTCAACACTTCTTTTGTGTACTTTTCTTGTGAGACAAAGATACCATTCTCCGTTTGCTTCACTTCCATTCCTAAGTAATATGACATGAGTCCCATATCTGTCATATCAAATTCACGAGACATGGACTCCTTGAAGTCTTCAAACAAATTTGGGTTATTGCCGGTAAAGATAAGGTCATCCACATAAAGACAAATAAATAAGACATCACCATTATTAAAAGTTTTAACATAAAGAGCATACTCATTTTGACAACGAACAAACCCATTGTCTTGGAAGTACTTGTCAATGCGAGTATTCCATGCTCTCGGTGCTTGCTTTAGACCATACAATGCCTTGTTCAATTTCAAGACTTTTCCTTCTTGACCTTCGATGACAAAACTCATTGGTTGTTCAACATAGACATCTTCTTCAAGATAGCCATTTAGAAATGCCGATTTTACATCAAGCTGAAAAATTCTCCACTTCATTTGAGCTGCCAAGGAAATAAGAAGACGAATGGTTTCCATGCGGGCAACCGGTGCAAACACTTCACCATAATCAACTCCATATTGTTGCTTATAACCTTTAGCTACAAGTCTTGCTTTGTGTCTCTCAACCTCTCCTTTTGCATTCTTCTTGATTTTGAACACCCATTTGACTCCAATTGCTTCATGACCTTTGGGAAGGCTTGATAACTCCCAAGTGTTGTTCTTCTCAATGGCTTTGATTTCTTCTTCCATGGCTTGTCTCCACCTTTTGTCTTTCATTGCTTCATCAAAGTTTAAGGGTTCATTGTCAACAAAAAGACAAAACAAATCATTTATAACTTCAGTTTCATCATATAATTCTTGAATATTTCTCATTCTTCTTGGCCTTTCACTTGAACTCCCTTCGGAAGATGATGAGGCTTCATTGGTTGAAGGAGTTGGTGAAAGTGCTGGAGTTGAATCATTTGGAGTCAAGGCTTCTTCATCTATTTCTTCAAAGTACGGGAAAAAATCATAAGTGTCTTCTTTCTCCTCCCAATTCCATGTGCCTTCTTCATAGAACTCGACATCTCGGCTCACAATTGTCTTTTCATTGTTTGGATTGTACAATTTGTAGCCTTTTGAGCTTGCATCATAGCCAATGAACACATGTTTCTCACTCCGATCATCAAGCTTGAATCTTCCTTGGTCGGGTACATGAGCATATGCAATGCTCCCAAATACTCTCAAGTGATCAACTCTTGGCTTCACTCCACTCCATGCTTCTTGTGGTGTTTGATCTTTGACATTCTTTGTTGGGGAGCGATTGGACAAATAAACGGCACATGCAACAGCTTCGGCCCAAAATTCCTTTGACATATTTTTAGCCTTCAACATACATCTAGTCATATTAAGAATAGTTCTATTTTTTCTCTCCGCTACCCCATTTTGTTGTGGAGATCTAGGAACCGTTAGAGGGCGACGAATCCCATATTTTTCACAAAATTCATTAAATTCTTTTGATGTGAATTCGCCACCTCTATCGGATCTTAGAGCTTTGATTACATAACCAGTCTCCTTTTCCACAAGAGCTTTAAAATTTTTAAAAGCTACAAATGCCTCAGATTTTTGCTTTAGAAAATAAACCCAAGTCTTTCTACTATAATCATCAATAAAAAGCAAGAAATATTTATTGTTACCGCATGAAGGAGGATTGATTGGGCCACACACATCGGTGTAAACAAGTTGGAGAGGCTCCTTTGCTCTTAGCTTCTTTTGGAAAACTCCTTCTTGCATGCTTTCCAAGGAGACATGCTTCACACAATTGATTAGGATGGTTGATTTGAGGCATCCCTTTCACCATCTTCTCCTCTCCTAAGGATTTTAGTGCTCCAAAATTCAAGTGCCCAAATCTCATATGCCAACACCATGATTCATCTTTTATGCTAGCCTTCAAACATTTTGCTTCATTGGTTTTAATGTTCAAAGTGAACATTCTATTTCTTGACATAAACACCTTGGCAATCAAATTAGAATTTTGATCTCGAAGCCATAAACAACAATCTTTCATATAGATTTCATACCCCTTTTCAACAAGTTGTCCCAAACTCAAAATATTGCTTTTTAGTTTAGGAACATAGTAAACATCCATGATTAATTTGTGAGCACCATCTTTTAAAGAAATTAAAATGGTACCTTTTCCTTGGATTTGCACCTTGGAAGAATCTCCAAAAGAAACATTTCCTTTCACCTTCTCATCAAGTTCCACAAATTTCTCTTTGCATCCACACATGTGATTGTTTGCTCCATTGTCAAGATACCATAAGCATTTGTCTTCCTTCTCACCATTATTAAGTGATAGTAGTAGTGTTGACTCTTCAACTTCTTTATCTTCTTTATCACCAACAAGATTGACCTTCTCTTCAACATTTGTTCTACACTCCCAAGAGTAATGGCCATATTTATGACAATTAAAACATTCAACATTAGATTTATCATACCTCCTTTCATATGCTTTTTCATAATTATTTCTACCTCTTCCTCTTCCTCTTCCACGACTTCTAGTGGATTGATGGCTCCTCCATTCATTATTGTCAAAATTATCACGATCTCCTCTTCCTCCTCTTCCTTGGCCATGACCACGTCCACAACCACGTCCTCTTCCACGTCCACGTGTTTTTTGACTACTTTCTCCTCCATTTTCTTTCAAAGAAGCTTTGGCTTTGAGGACTTGCTCCAATGGCTCATCATGTCTTCTATTGAACCTTTCTTCATAGGCTTGAAGAGAACCTATCAATTGGTCTACGGTCATTGAGTCTAAATCCTTAGACTCTTCAATAGCACAAACCACATAATCAAATTTAGTGATTAAGGAGCGAAGGATCTTTTCCACCACACGAACATCTTCCATATTTTCTCCATAACGCTTCATTTGGTTCACAATAGCCAACACCTTATTGCCAAAATCTGAGATAGATTCGGATTCCTTCATATGCAATGATTCAAACTCTCTACGTAGAGTTTGTAGGCGCACCTTTTTTACCTTATCAACACCTTCAAGGGAGGTTTTCAAAATCTCCCATGCTTCTTTGGATGTGGTTGCATTTGACACCAACTCGAACATAGCTTCATCCAAACCTTGATGAATGAAAGTAAGTGCTTGTTGATCCTTCTTCTTCGACTTCAACAAAGTCTCCTTCTCATTTGGTGACAAAATAGCCTCATTTTGAGGTTGGGTATAACCTTTCTCTACAATCTCCCATGCATCTTGAGAACCTAACAAGGCTTTCATGCGACGACACCAATTATCATAATTCTCTTTGGTAAGACGAGGAAATTGAAACATACTCAAGCCATTGCTTGCCATCTCTCAACTCACCTAGAACTCAAGCTCTGATACCACTTTGTTGAAAAAAGAAGATTTTATTTCATTTGGCACACTAAATACAAGAGTATGATCCCCTATTTATACTAAAATAGAGTGACCACTCACATAATTTGCTTATTCAAGAATACTAAGTGCTCACATAATTGCTTATTCAAGACTTTGTAACTTACAACCTTACAACTTTCATCTTCCACAATTTAAGGCTCATAAAACTTGTTATTATTATTTTTCTAATTAATATCTAACACATACATGCTTGCTCACATACAGAGTCAGAGAGTGAGAGAGAGACCTGAATATCCTTGTTTCTTCCTCAATAGGCAACAATTGATGCTTGTAATTGCTCTACAGGGCTTGGGAGGTCCAACAGCGAAAATATATAAACTGCATTAAAATCTATCACAGATATTAAGGTAGACAAAAATTTTCTGCCTGCAAACTCTGTACATGGCTCAATATGAATCTCATGTACACTTATGGCCTTCCATTTTACCTTAAATTCTTTTAAAATTAAATACTATTGCATAAGTAATTTTTTTTTCTTATTTTAAATTGGTCCTTAACTCTTGTGTGCTTAGGTTGTTTTCTTAGTATCTATAACCTGAATTCTTAATAATTCAAATGAAAAGGGTGGAAATATACATTCTGGTATAAGAGGTGTTGGATAATCCATATACATAACTTTAATGAGCTAAATTCTAAGGTTATCTTTGTTACCCTACATATATAACTTTCACCACCAAGAATCCATTTCTCTCTAACAAGAATAATTTGGTAGAGAAAAAAAATATATAAAAAAGGATACAAAAAAATCAAGAAGGACACACCCTCCAGCATCTACTAGCCATGGCAAATTCGGTCTGATTTTTGACCAATCCAAGCTGATCACAAGTATACTGCATCAAAAGGAAAACTAAACGTTCATTGAATATACTGTGATAATTTCATACCGTCACTAATTTCAGTTGGCAAAAGTCACTTTGGTGCTGAGACTTAAAATAGAGAAGATAATATAAACTGGTAGGATACCTCGCTACATAAGTGGCATTCCCAATTACAGCAAACAGGAACATCAAAGGATTGAGTCCCTACAAATTGTAAAAACCAACTATAAACTCCATCCTGTGAGATAACTGACACTACTTCATGCAACTAGAAACATATTTCGTTTACTGCTCTCATAAGAGTTATACGGTGAAGGGAGGAGACTTATCTTCAGTACTCCTATCCCAAATTTTACAGTTGCTAAATGATAAACAAGACAAAATGCATAAAGGATCACAGATTTAATAGTTAGAGTCCCTAACCTCAACATGACCTCTTCTGATCTGCAAAATTGATGAGAATTATGTATCAATATAAACAATCAGCTTAACAAGATGAAACAAAACATCTTAAAGTGTACGATCTAATAGAAATTAGATAATTTTGAATTTTCTAAATATATTACAGAGCATTTTCTCATGGAAAATACCAAAATAATATTTTTATCTTGTCTCTGTCTATTATATTCATATGTGGAGTATTCTGTATTCATCCATTATTCTCTATGGCTTACTTTTCAAAGTTTACCATCCATAAGCAGCCTTTACAAGTGATGGAATGAATGACTACTGTCGCTTACCAGTAAAACATAAAAAATCTTATCTCATGCAACACAATTTTTATCTGTTGAATGCTAACCTAAGCTACAGAAATATAATTATATAACTCACATTTAAACAAATTTGAGGCAGTCTTCCACCCAAATATATAAATGTCATTGCCCAACCAAAGAAGGTCCCTATGCTTCCAGAAACATCAGTTTTTGGCAGCTGATCATCACTAACCTGCAATTGCTGTAAGAGTTGATGACAAATGGGGAAAAGAAAATTTCATCCTTTTGTTTTTCCTTTTAACATACATAAAAATTTCAAATAATACCTTAAACACTACTTAAACTGAATCTTTAGTCATTAAGAAATATTGTTACTCTCCCTCACCCATAAGCAACTAATATGTCAGCATTCACCTAACATTGGCTAGCAATAACCAAAAAGTTTCAAATCATGAAAGTAACACATTAAATTTTATTTGATTTTCAGGTTATTCCTATTCCTATAGGATACACTAACTAAATTATAAACAATCAGGTAGATATCCAAACAGGGATGATCAAATAGTTAACAAACTTGCGACTTGTATTACCTGAAAAAGCTTTCGTCCAACATAAATCACAAATTGTTGTCTTGGGTTTGAGGCCATAGAATTAATTCTTTCATCTAGTGGTTGAAGTAGATTGATAGCACCAAGAAAAGTTAATGTTGAAACCTGAACAAAGATTAGATGCATTTAGATTTCAATGATGGCACTCTCAAAGTTATGTACAAGACTACTAGAAGAATAAGAATGCTTACCAAACAAAGAGTATTCTTCATCTTTAAAGCTGGTGCAGATTGTGTTGCAATGGTTGAACCAAGCAAGCTCTCTTGTATAGAATCTAAAGTAGGAGGTTTCTGTGCTAAGATGGATCCCGCTGTTGGAGTATTACTCTTTGACAAATATCTTGCTGACCTAATGAATTCAAAGTAGAAAGAGTATACTAGATTACAAATTAGAACTTTCTCTGCTTGAGAAAGAAAAGCCAACTAGAACTCTCTGCGACTAAAATTGTGCTTATTCTCCTAATATTAACATGAAAGAAATCATGCACATGCAGCAAGCCCAAGAGAAAGAAGACAAATATTAGTGAATCTTCAGCATTTTGTTCAGGAAAGTTTTCAAAAGGAAAAATAATAAAACATTCAACAAAAAGAAATTTAGAGCTCATAGTAGTTAATAACATGTTGGAACCAGATATTTGAATGTTAAACTTACAACTCTTTGATGAAATGTCTGGAGCTTTTCAATCATATACAGCCCAAGTTTAAGGGAATCAGATATATTTCTTTAAACTGATCACATCAGGAGATTAAGGTTGACAAAGAAACTAGAGCACAAGATTGCATTTTAAACAGATTTTTACAAGAAAGATTAATTACTGGTAGAATAATTCTCTTCCAGTAGAAATTCTTTGAGGACGTGCTGGAAGAGGAATAGGAGAACTCAGATCGGTGCTTCTATTTGAACCGTCAACTTGAATACTCTGTTCAGCATCACTGGCTTTTTCCACGTGTCCAACTTTTGTGAATGTCTCAATCTGTTCATGCTTGGAAGGTTAGATTACAAATCAAAATGATAAGTATCTAAACTTGTCTGAGTTTCTCACTAACTTTTAGAAAATAATTGCAATTATGATATAAAGTACTTTGATCCTTTTCTCTACCACCTAATATGAACATACTGCATATAGTCCCAAAAGACAAAGAAAAAAAGCCTGCAAAATTCTCGGCATGTATATAAACCATCTTTCTAATAGAATTAGATTAACATGGCAAAACTTTTTTCTTTGTGTATGATCTAATCATTTAAATGAAATGGATTATCAGCAGTATGCAAATAACTTCCAAGATACTTCATACAAAATAGCTAGTTAAATCTTTCTTCTTGGGGATAAAACACAGTCAAATGATTATAATCTGCTCACATAGTTGAGTTGGTGTAAAACCAAAAATTTCTGTAAAATGATCAGTGCATACAGTAAGGGGGCTGACAAGACACATTTAATAAAATTAATCTCAACAGCTTATTCCTCATACAGTATGCTACTCTGACCCCCACATATACATACAAATGCTGACTCTGTTCATTTAAGGTCCATTATTAGTTAGTCTATCTCTCTCAGTCCAACTTCCTACAGATTGTTTTATATTGAACTTGAGCTTTCATTTTGATTCCCATTTAAACGGGAATCTAGGCTATACATCAAACACATTGGAAACAGTATTTTCCAAGCATCTATCATTTGAGGTTTAGCTTTATTTCACACGAAAAAAAATATTTATATAATTATTCTTCAGTTTGCTCTCTACATATATTCACATTCCTCAAGAACTCATTTCTAATTGAATGAAGAGGGAAGATATACTTTTTCCAATTTTGAAAAAGCAACTATAATCAGCAGATATAAAGTTTAGGGATTCACACCTTGAGCTGCCTCTTGTATTTTAGTTGAGGATATATGTGTCCATAGTAAATGGTTTGTGCACCAAGTGCAATTGTTATAATGGTATAGAGCTGCATGTTAATACACCAAGGAAAATGTCACATCCACTAGCTGAGGCTGGGAAGGTCAAATGAAAGAATGATTTCATAGGTATTAAAACCCCTCAATCTTCGGCTAGAGTCCTCACCATTGCCATGTATAATTGAGTAGGAAGCTGCATAAATAAGAAATAAAACGCACTTAGTATACCCTTACTGATTTAAGGATCATCAATTATGTATGGGCATTGGATTCACAACAAGTTCAACACAAATATCATTTAGAAAATGAGAAAACAAATGCTGATGATGCTCCCAACAAAAGGAGAAATTATTTAATGTACACTAAGAGCACTACGCACTGTCCTCTAAAACCATTACATGTGAATAGCATACCTATTCATACCATTGGATTAAATTTAAAATATCATATAGTAAAATTTATATCAAATCTGAACTGTTGAAAGTATAACTCTCAGAGAACATAGGAACTTTCCCAACTAAAGCCTTTTGAGAGAGCAGAATGAAAATAGTTCTCTTTTGCAAACTAATTATTTGGAAACAAAATGGGCTAATTGGATAATACATTGTCCAACCCTTGCATTTTTCCTTGGTTGTTGTTCAACAGTAGTGTGACTTTTTATATTATATAATATATTTCTTTTATGAAAATGTCATGAATGTTGATAATGGGAGAATGTAATGGCAAACTTTAAAGATTGCTCCAAAAAGACCAGAAACATAAATTTTTAAGACACAAGAAAAGAGAACACTCACAGTTGCAGGTTCCAGCAGGCATCCAGAGAGGTTGAATAGATCTCTGTAGTATAAAATAAATTGTATAAAAAAATTGACATATATAAACAAGAATTTCAATCATATATAATGCCATCAGAAAAATATGGATGCAGTGAAAAAAAGGAATACTTGAATGATTAATGCTAAGTTAGACATGCACATGAATCTCACTTGTGTGGGCATACACGTGTCTCATCACATGCATGTGTGTGTATCCGGGCTAGGCAGACTCATTTTTCTACTTTGAACTATTAAAAATCTGCTATGGATCACTCCTCAAAATAAATAGAAATTTAAATTTGTTGTTATGACAATCACCATATTTAATGATGTTTTCTTCCCTTTCCATTTCAACTAAACCTCTTGATTCTTCTAATGAACATCAACTAGCACTCAAACTAATCAAGAACCTGCAACCTCACCTTCCTAATTGATACTTCTTGGGGTCAGAGGTAAGGGTCCTTAAAAATGAAAGTAGATATGATTTTATATAAAAAAATTGTATATAAAAACTCTTCCTGAAATTCTCACGTCACTTTTAAGGGGATACCAAACAGATTCTTAGAACATAATCTTCCCTTCATCCATATTCCTAGAATGAGTTCAAACATTGAGTGAATATGCTAGTTGCACATATCTCATTTAGTAATGAGATCTCAGATATCACAGACTCTACTCAAGTTTGAATAAATTATACTAAGTACCAAAGCATGCCAGACATTCAAATAGACCAGCAGAAAAAAAAACAACAAACAAGAACACAACTAGATTGAATTAGATAATAAAAATGCAAGCAGCCCTTAGGAAATTTCAATGAAAAACCAAGTTACCCAATTATCCATGTGATCAAGAAAGTGACAGAGAGACCCTCAGCAGACTTTGTTCTATAGTTTGTGAGTATTTGAGGTATCTCAGCAACAACCCAAACAATGACACTGATTAAACCCAACAAGAACGAAGCTGTCTCCCTCACACTTCCCATATGTTCTTTGGCCAATTGCAAGCAGTGCTGATTGCTATGACACCACAGAGAGAGTGTGGAGTTCTCAAACACTCCCATTGCATCAAAGGAACTGAATCCTGAAATGAAGTAACAAAGAATAAGTAACAGTCTCACAGAGTCTCTCACCTCAACAAACAAACTCTACCACTACCAAATGATATAAGAGATTCAGAATGTTGCAGAAGAAGCCTAGTTTGTTAGTAATAACATAAGATATTACCCCACAGCAATAATAACTAAAAAGAAGAAACACAATATAAGAAAGTAATATTGGGTTTTGTTCATAAAGATGAAATCTTTCCAATTTCCATGGACATGTTTTCACTTGATGAGTGGCTTTGGTGTTAGGTTATGATAGGACGAACCTTAAATAAAAGAATAAAAATTGAATATTCAGAAGGGAAGAATAACACACGAAAGAGAGAGCTCAGGATTCAATGTAACAACATCAAATGGGGTTGGGTTATATAAATAAGGACAAAACTATATTCTTCAATCATAATTAAAGCTTCATCATCATACAATAAAGACTATACTAACTTTTTATAATGTACAGTGATTGTTATTGTACTAATTATTGATGTAAAGGTTGGAATTTAATTGTATAATAATAGTACTAAGAAGCATCTGAGTGACTACATCTGAATCCAATTCACGTTCTTTAATGGGAAAAAACAAAGGCCAATCATGTTACTTTTGGGTATGGGAAAGTGACCGAAAGAAAGAGAAATAGAACGAGAGAAAGATTCGTTGAATAGAGTGGTGAACAGAAGAACACAACACATGCAAAGGAAAGTGAATTACCCAGAAAGGAGAGGAGCGAGATTTCGAGCTGCTTCTCCTAGTCGCAACGTTTCATGCATTTTTACGAAAGAAAACCTTCGCCATTTTAACCACAATCATTTTTTAAGAAAAAAAAACTAAAAATATAAAAATAAAAGACTTAATTACAAAATTCATCATCCTATTTTTTAATTTAGAGTCTCCCTATATTTTAAAATTTATTATATAAAAGAAATACTTGAAAAACAATTAAAATCATATTTCTTAGAGTAAAAAAAGATAGTTTTTTATTATTACTATACACCTAAGTATTCATTTAAAGTGCAAAATATAATATATAAATTTTATACCAAAATAAATTAAAATTAAAATTTCATAAAATATAATATATAAGATTATAAAAATATAATAAATTATAAAAAATAAAATTTGAATTTTAAATTATTTTTAGATAAAATTTATCTTAATATTATATTTTATATCAAATATTTAAACGAGTATTTGAGTGTAAAAAAATTATTTTTCAATTCAAATATCATAATTCTAATTTTTTTAAGTATTTTAAAATTCTCATTTTTTAAGAAAATATTAGTAGTCAGCATGAGATTTAGATAATGAATTTTATTTTGAAATATTGGAGACTCATAATGAATTTTGTAACATGAAGACACTACTTAGTCGTTTAAAACCATTATTTATAGATTGCATAGGCAGAGCATTACTGCACGTTGGCACTGGCATACTGTGAGACCTTTTAAAAGGGGGCTCAAGCCATCTGTCGTCCCCCAATGAGGTGCACGTGAATGTGGTAAACTGATTGGTCTGCCCAAAACCAATCCTCACCTCAATAAAAATGCAATAACCTATAAATTAAATAAAATCGGATTGATCAATGTTCCTATAATGAAATGGAGAAGAATACTTACCCCCGTCTGGTCCATCATTAATTTTACAATCCTAAAGCCTTCATCAAGACCTTCTTGCTTTGTAATCAGCTTAGCGGTGTATAGAAGAGAACCTAGAATCTCACAGTGCCTCTCCTCAACTTGGAAAGTGTAAACAATACATAATTGAGACCTATGAAATACAGACACTCCAGCTCTTTGTCGTGTTCGGTGTCCGACACGCGTCCGTGTCAGTGTCTGACACCGACACGATACCCGTACTATGTTTTATATTTTAGACATTACAGATGTTCACGTGTCTGTGTCTGTGTCGTGTCCGGTGTCTGTGTCGGTATTGGTGTTTCATAGATTGAGACAAAAGGTAAACACTTATAGGTGGTGATCTAAGACATATAGAAAGGTTCAACATTGAGTTTGATTTGACAATTTAAATAAAATAAATAAAAATAAGTTTCTTAAGAATAATTGTGCATAATGACTGTCATCCTCAAATACATGCACATACAGTTTGTTTTCCTTTTGCTCTCCTCAAGAGAAGCTTAACCATAGGCATGAAAATGTAAATTAGACACCACACAAGAAAAATATATTAAGATTGTAGAATAGAATGGAATGCTTCTGTTTTGTTCTCGTTGGTTCTACCCGTTTTAGTATAACTAAAATGTTTCATTTTTTTAACTCTCTATGTTTTGTTATATTATATTTTCAAAATGTGTCATTATATTTTGTCCCGTTTTATCACATCTAAATGTTGTCCTAATGCGTCTATTAACTCATCAACAAACAAATATATCAACTGAGGAGGAAATAGTAACGTTACAAAAATTATAAAATGATTCAAATAGATCCAAGAACAAATAATGGAGATCAGCTGACAAGATCTGTTTCAATGATTAATGGTGGTCATTGGTCAAGGACCAACTGTAGTAAGAACTTGATCACTTGATCATAGAGTCTGACTTAGCTCAATTTGTTAACAAATATTAACTTTGCATCAAACAACAGGTCACATGTGATTTACCAGAAGGGATCAAGCAATGCAATTAATTAGACTTTTCCATTGCTCAGAAAAATAGTGATAGTAATACCATTATAATATAGAACAAGTAAGATAACCTTGTACAAGAAAGGTAAGTGATATCAAATACCTACCACAAACAAAACAAGGTATTACTAAGTAATAATTCTCAATGGTATTTTCATGATATAATACAT
The DNA here is from genome assembly GCF_000004515.6 of Glycine max. NCBI lineage: Eukaryota > Viridiplantae > Streptophyta > Magnoliopsida > Fabales > Fabaceae > Glycine > Glycine max. The sequence continues at coordinate 34,209,275 of NC_016090.4, forward strand.
CTTGCTAACAATATGTTGGGACAACAATGACAAACAAGTAATTATAAAGACAAGCTAGACAACATACACAGAGGTGCTCAATAACCCTTTTCCCAAAAAAAATCATGATTTCAGAGGTATATAACCTGCCTATTACTTGGATTTCATAAATGCAAGACTAGGACAGCTTGGCTTTTGTGCAAAGCAAGGAAAAGAATGTCAAACTAGAATACTAGATTCACCACTAAAAGCTATTTAGACTTCAAAAACAATACATATGTATCAATGATCCATATAAGAAGTTAAGAACCTAACTTCAAATACAAGACAAACCAGATTTTATAATGAGATTCTATGAATACAAACCTTACATAATTACCAAGAACCAATTTCTTAGCAAAATAAATCATAGTAGTTAGTAAAGCACTAGACTATGTCTCAATAAAGATTTAGCATTAGCAATTAGCATAAATAATTTAAAAAAACAATAATATACATAGTTTACAAAGCAATGTAAAACAACTGCAACACACCTAAACTCTGCATATCTACATAGCTAAGTTTGGATCCAAAATCACACATCCCACTTCATAACTACAATATACTAGACAATAGCAGTGTTAGCTAGCACGCAAGGACAAACTTTTAGGGATTCAGTGAAGTAATTTCCCCCCAAAAAAACAAGTCATAGAGTCCTCAAATAACAACTTCAAAGCAGTATTACTAGATGAGGGTAAAAGGTGCACAATCTTCTTCATCATAAAAATTAAGCTTTTCTTGTTGTCGGTATGCTAATACTGAAGGAAAATCTATCACTAATGTGAATTTTCCTATGCCATATGCTATTTTTACATGAATTTTGAAAATATTTTTTACTTTATGTAATAATTAATAAATAGTGTTATTGTGCACATTGAGCACATGTATATAAATGATCTTCAAATGAACATGTGAGACAACATAATATGCCTACAAACACAAAAAAGGCATTAACAACTACCTTGGACCGAGCAGTTAACCTATCCCTAACTTTAGGAGTGATTAGAATATGGGTAGGAGCTCTTGGAGCTATGTCCCTAAAGGCAAGGACCTGTCAAACAGAAAATAAAAGATGAAAGGATATAATACACCTTTAAATCAAATATTTTTGTTAGTTTGGAAGGCTCAATTTTACTTATTTAAAATAATTTTGTCAAGGCATTAAACAAAACAAGAATATAAGAGCAATAGAAAACTAACATTGGGAGATTAATGAAATTTTGGAATATCCATATATATACAATAATAAGTAGAAAATCAAGTATTGGTATAAATTGATCAATAACCTTTTTCAACTTTGAACTTGAGCCATGTGTAAGAATGTGCAACCCAATAAGAAACTAAAAATAGTTTCTTTTTAAGGTAGTAAATTCAAATAACATATCACAGTGCTCAATTTCTTTCAACTTGGAACATCCATTGAACTATTTTACACATTTATAGGTTTACCTTATCAACAAGTATATACTCTAAAGCATAATGAAATATTAACAAGAAGACTTCGGAAACAACAAGGAAGAGCCATGAGTTTCATTTAAACTACAAAAACAAAACAGAACTATTGAAAACTTTTGCTTTGGATAGAAAACTTCTCTATGCTATCATCCCTTGTTGGTGTGGCATTTGAAGCATTATTTAATATATTAATATCATTTATCTATAATTTAGTCACATCTTCAAACATGAAAAAAAAAAACAAAAGTATCATGAAAGTGAGGTTGGAGACTTCATCAAGCATTAAACAACACCTTATCATCCTCATAAACCACAATTGAAGGAATTTTCGTATTAATGATATTTGAAATACAACAAATCATACTAGAGGGGGGGGGGTTGAATAGCGTTAGTCAAAATATAAAACCTTTTCAAAATGGAAGATGTTATAATAAACAAGTCTATAAAATCCTCGGCCAGTGACAAAAGGTGGATTGCCATCTAGTGAGATGTAAAACTTGTTTTTTTAGTAAAAACTTTGTGTGCAAAGTGTGGCAAAAATGGACAATGAAATACTTTAATAAGCTAATGAAGAGCAGTAAAAATACATTGTTTTACACTAGTTCACTCAACCTGAACTATGTTCAGTTCTCTTTTACCAACCAGTAAAGGGTTCCGCTAATCAACCTTGATTACAACAAATATTCTTCCCTGTCACTTTTGGCTTACAAGTATTCTCAAGGTCACTCCTCCTGACACAACCCTTAGACTCCCCCTGAATCTAAGAACACCAAAATATTGTTTTGTCACTAAGTCATTCCTGACTTTCGAAAACAAAAGTTTGACATAGAATTAGAGATTCTTTACAACACTCAGAGAGTGGATTTACAATAAGGTTATTATCTCTCACTAATACTTTGTATACAACAAAGGATGAACTCTCTTAGATTTAGTGTGTTTCTCAATAGTTATTCTTTCTCTCGTTTCTTGATTTATGATTCTTGTCTTTCTATGTACATTTGTCAATTTTCTTCAACTTTTTGATGTCTTATTTATAGGTAAAGAGACACTTGTAATTGCAAAGAGTATCTTCAAAATTGAATGTCATGACCATTGTACTGATTGATCTTTGTTTCCTGAATTAAGCAGATATTGCGCATTTATGTCAGATAGGATCATGACTTTCCATATTTGTCACTCATAACTCAATATGATCGTTATACAAATAAATGGAAATAAAAGAAATTTTCACAGATATGTTCTTTTTAAACAAAATCATATAAACTGGAATAAATTGATAATTCAAATAAAGTGTTTATTCCATTCATTGTTAGAATGGATTGGACGAGTACTTCATGCTTTTAGTAGGTGAGTTATCCAGTAATGGATAGGTTTCTCTTGGTGTTGCTTCTAGTCATCAAACACGCCGACTCATATGCAACAAAGTGGTTAACATAAATTTATATCTTTGTTTTCATCAAAATCGTAAGAGATGTCTGGATTGTCCATTGATGGATCATCCAATGTCTAACAATCTTGTCAAATCTGTCCATCACAAAACACAAGAGAAAGGGAGTGAATTCTAGGAACTATAAATAAAAAGTAGATATATAAACTGTAACAGCCGTAACTTTTCGTAACTTTTAATAAGTAATTAAGAAATTAATAAATTAATAAATAAATAAATAAGTAAAAAAATAAATAAATTATTAAGTCATAAATTCCCACTATATAAGCCAAATGTTAACCTAGAACAGCTTTTTAGAAAACACATTATGTTCCTTTCTTCTTTTCTGACGCACAAGAACCCTAACAGAGTAACTAGAGGAGGAGCTCTGGAGAGCACCAGAGACGCCACCATTGCTAACAAAGAACATTTAAGCGATTACATCAAGGTAAGGGATGAGTTACTCACGCTTGGGGATTAGAATGAACATGTGTAGGGATCCCTAGAGGATCAATTTTTGGGTTATTTTGGGGTGTTTATGAATTTAATTATGTTTTCATGTTTAATCGCGGATTGAGTGTGTTTGATGAACCAATTGGTGTTCTGTTGCGAGTTTGTTGTAGAATTGATGTGTTCCTGTGTTAGGTGTGTACCTTAGGAATTAGAATTCTTTATAATTAGCATAAAAATTGTGTGGTGGTGATTTTGTTTATACCAGATATGTTGGCCTTTCAATCTTGTTCTTTTTTTTTTCACACCGCAGTGTATACGTGTACATATATATTGATACTGTTTTTTTTTTTTACAAACTTTATATTTTATTTCACGTGGGTGATTTCTCGTCATGAAATTCATATTTGTAGGGATTGTTGGATAATTGAATTGGCTAAAATCATTTAAAGAAATTAACTAAAGTTGTATTCACATTGTAATTAGGCATTTTCTTGATGTTGGTAACTTAGTTGAAATAAATTTAGAATATAGGTATACATGTTGTTCATAGAAATCAATATGAGTATATATTTTATTGTTATATATAATTTGTATTTACTTAATGATATATTTGATATTATTGTGATTATTTTATATTAATATATATTTAATACTTTTTATATGTTATATATATATATACATATATATATATATATATATATATACATATATATATATATATATATATATATTGAATATAATATACTTATATATATATTTTACGTGTATTTTATAGTTATTTGTTTATAAGCCTTGAAGTTAAATATTGTATGTTATTATTATTATGATACATTGTTATTTAATTGTTGAGTATATTTTGTAATTAGTTAAAGTGTGAAATGTTAAACTCTAGACATGAAATATGGTTGTGAATGAGTGTGTGATTGATATTTGTAGTGATATTACTTGTCATGTGAGTTATGAGTTATACAGTAATCGAACCAGTGTTTACCTTGAGAGAACTTTTATGCGCAGTGTTAAAGGAAATTGTAGGATTCCTAGTTAGGATCCTGAAGGGTTAAACTATAGCGCAATTTGTTAAATATGTTTGAAATATAAGAGTGAGGTCATGGGTATTATATAACTCATAAATAGTGTCTGCGTGCAAAAAAAAAATATTTTAGGGGTTGGACCTGAATCAGGAAGGTGAGGCCCAAACGGATTCTTCGGAGTCTAGGCCTTGGGGGTAAAAATACTCGGTTTGAGTGCTCCTTTAAGGTCATGTTGATCCCATGTGGTTGGGGCATTCTCGCAAAACAGAGTAACCCTGATTGGTCACCTTATGATGTTACTTAGTGAGAGTGACCGAGCCCATTGTGTGGTGTGCTTTGTCATGTACTCCTAAGCGCCACAGTGTTGTTTTTCACTGACATGGTACCACATTGCATATAGGCTTGAGTCTTAGTATAATTGTTGCATAACACTTGTGTTTGAATTTCATTGAGTTAACAATTGTGGTTGATGTTATTTTATGGAGTGTGTAAACTTGAATGGGTGTGAATAATGTGTGCAATTTTGTGCAGTAATAATGTTATTTATATAAATTCAGCTTTAAGTATTATATGTTTCACATGCTCTAATGTTTTATTATATACGAATGTGATAACTCACTCCCGGTCTGTGTTTGTGTTTGGGCTGATTGCCACTTTGTTTCAGGTGAGCCTTCATATGATGAGTCACATGCTAGAGATGGAGAGATTTAGTCTGTGATAGGGATATGCTCTGATAAGTGTGACATTGGGGCATAGGATTTTACTTCGCATATTATGATTTTCACATGTTATGATTTACTGAATGATATAATTGCGTTATACTTTTCTACTTTAGTTTCTTTTTATTATTTATTTAGAGTGGACGACCTTGTTTTGAATCGGGATAATCTTACCTTTTATTAAAAAAAAATTCTATTATGTTTTCACTAAGTGGATGTGAACCTTTATCCTTTTGAATTGATTTAAATTAAATATGTTTAAAAAGAAAAATTATTAATTAATTTTGCATGTTTTTTTCCTTCTTTTGTTATTATGTGTTTATAATCTTTTAAATAAATTTTGTATGATTTATTTAATTAGTTAGTTATAATTGTAAGGGTAGAGGGTGTCACATAAACAACTAAGTAAATAAACAATCACAAAAAGAAACATGATACTACGATGTTCTACTCCTACCTCAATCATTAAAAAGGTCAAACCTTTGATTCTTACAAAAAGGAGAAAATAAGGATGCACTATACCCCCAAAAAAACATGAAATCCTATCATGTGCACATACACCAACACACAAAGTAATTAAACCATTATAGAAAGAAATAGGTAACTTTGAAATTCAAACATACATATATCTTCACAAAATCACCAACAAATGATACCCACAAAGAACCTTGCCAATTTTTGTGGCCATGCGATATCACATTTCCACTATGTTCAAAGCAAGCCAGTAAATTCTTTACAACCCTTTAAGCCTAACCACATAAAAATGTAAGCTTTTCAAGATTTTTGTACAATGATAGAGGAAATCAAAACATATAACAATGTTGGTTGTTTTTGGCATTATGTTGTTGTTATCTTTATATTTATTATATAAAGTAGTATACAACAAGTCAAAATCCCCCACCCACCCCCAAAAAAAAGACAAGGGATATTTTAATAATTCTAAATGTAATTAAAACTCACAAAATTTAAAATAAAAATGATTAATAAATTTATAATTATCATTTATTAGTTAACCCCGAATTGGTGTAACCCAAATTATTAATATATGTAACCTCAATATACAATTAAATGAACATAATGCACCAATTTTGTCTAATAGTAATAAATATTTTTTTAAATAACCAATTTTAATTTTTACCTTATCAAAATCTATATTATATTATTATTTTTTACTATTTACATAATAAATCTCAAATAATTTATTTTACTAAAAATATTCCACAATATTTCTTTTTCAAAATACATTAAGAATTTATTCATAACATATTTTAAATTTAAAATACATCTTTATTTCATAAAGTAGTATACAACAAACCAAAATTGCCCCCAAAAAATGACAAGGGATATTTTAGTAATTCTAAGTGTATTAAAACTCACAAAAGTTTAAAATAAAATAAAATAAAAATAAAAATAATAAATGTATTTTTAATTATCATTTATTAGTTAACCCCAAAATTTGATATAATCCCAATGTACAATTAAATGAACATAATGTTTGCCTAAGAATAATCAAATACTTTTTAAACTAATCAATTTTAATTTTTACCTAATCAAAATTAATATTATATTATCATCTTTTTACTTTCTATGTAGTAAAATCAAAAAAATTATTTTACTTAAAATATTCCACAATAACACATTTCTTACGTGTAATATTATTTAAGTAGTATTTCTTATGCAAAATACATTGAGAATTTATTTGTAACATATTTTAAATTTAAAATACATCTTTATTATATAAAGTGTTAAACCAAAAGGAATTTATGTCTTGAAGACGAATCATGACTCCTAGTTATTTTAATTAAATGAAAATAAATTCAAATGGTAAAAGTTGTGTCTGGTGTGTGTTAACTCTTCGGCAAGCATACCAATTTGTTAAAGTAATATTAAAATTGTGAGACCGAGTGTCGAATCCACAAAGATTTTGACTGTGCTTAAAGTTTGTATATACCAAGAATTAAATGAATGAATGACTAAAACTAAATATTTTTTAGAGTAATAGTGCAGAAATATAAACTTCAACCATAATAAGGGATAAGAAAGCATAGCAAAATGCAAGAGACAACAAAACAAACACTTGGAGGTGGAAAATGATGTTTGGTGCAGATTTTGTAGATGTGTTGGATGCTTAACCTACCAAACTAACTCTTGATGCAGTGTTAAAGATTTTTCACCATTTAAAGTCATTCCAACTATTATCTTCGTCAACTAAACTACTCTAACCATGATTCCTCATGTGAAAGAGCCTAAACCACATAATTTCACTCATAATCTCTTAAGAGGTAAACCCAGTAGTTTGCGTTAAGAATAAAGATGCATAAATAAGGCTAAATAATATCATTTTATTCCTAGACATGGGTTACCTAGAAGCTTCTTCAAGTTCTTAGGGTAAAAAAATTTCCCAATGATTGAAACCCTATAACATACATGTGAATGGATGATCAAACTATAAACAAGACAATAAACTTAGAAAGGAACCAATAATATTGAAAGAACATTAAATGGATAGTAAAGATCATTACATCAAAGAGTGGTTGGTATCCAAACCCCTAATAATGGGTAATTTAACCTCTCATAGTCATGAGAAGCTTAAGAACAAAAAAAATGGAACAAAGGAAATGGAAGAAGAAGAGCTCCAAAGTGGGTGTTTTTCTCTATTTCGTGCCCTTGCTGACCAGCTCCCTCCAAAAGCATAATGCAACCTTTTTATAATCTTCAAAATGTTGTGTAGTCATGCTTTTTGAAAATGATCGTGTGCTAAGTTTGCATGTGCGCACTGAGCACACATGCAAAGTACAACTGTCTTAGGTGACCACGTGCTAAGCTTCCAAGTGCACACTTAGCACCCATGCTCGATACAAATGACTCCCAGCTTGGCTTTGCTCCAAGAAGTCCTCTAAAGTCATGACCGACTACCGAATGGAGAGTTGATGAAGGCTTTGTATGATCCAGTATTGCCCCTGATAAAGACTGTTCATCATAGGCATGAGCTACTCCTAAGTGACGAAGGTGGGCTGAGGAGGAGCATGGTCCTGACAGGGGGATCGAGGAGCTTCCAAAGCAGCTCAAGCACGGGCTCGATGCGACCCCAGAAAGGCCATAGAAGTGCCAGCCTAGTTCCAATAGTTCTTCCAAATGTATACAAGGTTAATCACTGGGCAAGGCAAATATGCACACACAATGCACACTTACAATCAAGAAGCAAGGAAAATATGATAGAGAATGTGAAAACCGACAAGACTAAAACGAAGTGAATAATAATAACAAAAAAATGAAGAAAATAAAAGAGTTAAAAGGTGAACATGGGTACTTGAGTGAGAGGAACGCGACAAACACAACAACGAGTAAGAAGATGAAGGAAGAATAGAGGAAGAGCAAAAAGGTTGGTGCAAAGAATGGGACGACACAGTAGAGTGGGAGAAGAGATTTGGTTTAGCGAAATGGAAGAAGAGGAGGTGAACTAAAAGTTCTGAGTAGTTTTAAAAAGAAGCAACAATACTATTAAATTATTTTTTTAGATAGAAGCAACGACTTTAGGTGCTAAGCCTACAGACATTAACGACTTCAAGCGCGTTGAGCCCAGACTTGTGTGCTAAGCCCAATTAACTAAATTGAAACTCAAGAGATATTATTTGGCTTAGCGAGCTTGTCTGGCTTAGCGAGATTTGTAGAAAATTTTTGTTCTGAAACATCCACTTAGCAAGAACTGTAGGCTTAGTGAGTGAGCTTGGCTCGCTTAGCCTGTAGTTGCACGCTTAGACTAAATAAGGAAATTTCAAATCATAGATATTTTTAAGCTAAGTGCACCACACAGGCTTAGCGAGTAGGGCTTGATGCTCAGAAGCAACGTAGGTGCGCTAAGCACACACTTGTGCGCTTAGCGCACAACCTAAAAAGAGAAAACAACACACAATGATCATAAATTTCAAAACTAACACACATTCAAGCCAAATTAAAAGATAGGAGAGAAAGTGGTAGAGATCTTGGGTTGTCTCCCTGTAAGTGCTTCTTTAACGTCACGGGTCTTGGAGGCAAATGATGGTGGTTAGTCGCTCAGTGTCTCCTCCATTGTACACCTTTAACCTCTGACAGTTGACAATCCAACTCCACTCTAGTTCATTGAAAGAGGGGTCCATCGGCTCAACTGCCCCATAGTCATTAACCTCTTTGATTGTGAATAGACTAGAGCACTTAGACTTAAGTTTTCCCAAAAACAATTTGAGTCTAGAATTGAACAATAGGACTTGCCGGCCTGGCTAGAAATTCTTCTTCACAAGTTTCCTATCATGATAAGTTTTCATCTTCTGCTTGTAAAACACAGATGACTCGCAATCATTAAGCTTCATCTCTTCCAATTCTAGCAGTTGCAACTTTCTCTTCTCCCCAAACAAGGACTCATCAAAATTCCGGAACTTGATAGCCCAATAGTGTAACACCTTATTTTTTGTAAAATAAATAAAAGAGTTTTATTTAAAAATTAATAGAGTTTTTAGAAATTAAATGAATGAGAAAAAAGGGTTTTTGTTAATTAAAATAAGGTTTTCATAGTATTAGAAAATAAATAGAATAAAATGATGTTTTAGAAAATAAAATGATGTTTTAATTGGTTATTTATTTAATGAAATAGTAAAATAAAGTTCCTTTTTATAAAATAAATAAAAATAGAGTAAATAATATGCTCAAAGTATCCTAGCTATAAATAAAGACATATTAGGTCAGTTTTCACATTTACAATATGTTTTTACACTTTCTCTTCCTCTCAAATTCGCTCTCACTTCTTCCTCTCAAATTCGTTCTCCTTCTTCCTCTCCTAAAACCCTCTCTTTTTCTCACATACACCCAAACTTGTCTCAGTAAAATTACGAGTCTAGACTCGTTAACCGTTGGATACCATATTTGAAACTCAATTTTGCACATTCACATTGTTGGGATTTGCAAAATAATGTCTGTAGAGAGAGAAATTCCACTCGCACGGAGATAGTGAAATTGATGCTCCAATCTCTTCTCCTTTTTTCTAACGCTTAAAAACCCTAATAGAGCAACCAGAGGAAAAACTTGAGGAATCTTAAAGAACCACTAGAGACACCACTACCACTTCCGAACTACACACGTGATTCCGCTTAGAGGTAAAGGATGAGTTTATCGCAATTGGGATTAAAGTGAACATGTGTATGGATCCTTAGAAGATCAAATTGGGGTTTATTTTGAGATGTTTACTGTGTTGTAACTCTACCTTTATGATTATAATCACGAAATTGTTATGTTTGATGAGCCAATTAATGTCTTGATGCGAATTGGATGGTTTAATTGAGTGTTTGACTTTGAATGTTAGAAACTTAGAAATTTGGGAATTCTTGCATGTTTTCTTGAAATTGATTGATGGGTTTTGTTTCCCATGATGTGATCACATGTTTTATGCTATATGATAATGTGTTAGCAAGAAGGTGTGATGAGACATTCCTCAATGTGATTATACATGTTATTGTGAAGTGTAAAGTGATGACATTAAGTTGTGAGCTATGAACTGTACAATCACACAACTATAAGACCTTTTAAAGACAACGAGTTTTTGCGCGACGAGTATTGTAATAGGATTCACTGTGGGAACCCGACAAGTTCAATCACTTTGAGGCGCAACAAATTAAAATGATTTTGAAAACGATTGAGTAGTTATGTGTATTGCATAGTTCACAGGTAAAGTCTGTGTTTGTGCCATGTATATATTAATATTGTGTGATGTGTATATGATTCATGAGGTGTGATAACATGTTACTTTAGGATTATAACTTTGTGATTGAGATTGTGTGTATGTCATAAGTTGAGTATGTGTTAAATTGTGAGATCACACATGTATTGAGATGTTGTGCACATTGAGTTGTGAGCTATGAACCGTACAATCACACATGTTGTAAGACTCTTTAAGGCTGATGAGTTAATGCATAATGAGTATTATGATGGGATCCACTGTGGGAACCTGACGAGTTTAATCACTTTGAACGTGTTAAAATGTTTTCTAAGTTAGACCTGAATCAGGAGGGAGAGGCCTTGACGGGCTCTTCAGAGTCTAGGCCTTGGTGGTAAATACACCTGGTTTGAGTGCTCTTTTAAGCTTGTGCCAATCCCACATGGTTGGAGCATTCTCGCAAAACAGCGTGATCTTGACTGGTCTCCCTATGAGTTTACCTAGTGAGAGTGACTTGACTTATTAGTGTGTGGTCTGTCTTGTCATGTACTCCTAGGCAACCGACGAGGCTTTTCACTGACATGGTACCACATTGCATATAGGATTGAGTCTTAGTATATCTGTTGCATAATGCTTGTGTAATGATCATTGTGACTTGCTATGTGATGGTGGGTAATGAATTGTGTGAGTGTGAGATATTACATTGTACTTGAGATTTGTTGTTTTGAACACATGATTAATGTGAAGGTGTGGAATGTGATTTAGTGATTAAATCCTTGGGACAAGTGATGCTACGCAATGAGTGGTAAAATGATATGAATTGTGCTAAGTTGAGCTTGTTATACTTTACTATATATATGTGTCTTCGTTTATCTCTACCTGTCTAGAAATGTGATAACTCATTCCCCATGTGTTGTTTGTGTTTGGATCTTGTGATGATCTCAAACCTTGTGTTCATGGAAGCAAATGACTAGGTGGATTGCTTTAAGGAACCCCGTGCTAGAGGACGTCGAAATATAATGCTCTGATAGGATGTGACATTGGAACATAGGTTTTTGTTTTAATTGCATGATGTTCCAAACATGCCATTTTATTTTATTTTATTTTGATACTTAACTTGAGTTCTTTTGTAAACTTGAGTGACATTGTTTTGAGCCGAAAATGTTTTCATACCCTTAATTGATAAGTTTTTAATTTGGTGATTAACGTGAATGCTAACCTTTTACCCACGAGAACTCCCTTATGTTTATTGAATAACATCATTTTATGTAATTCCACATTTCCATGCATTTTATTATATAAATATGTATATCAAGGTAGAGGGTATCACAAATAGGCCTTATGCTCCATTTCCATGGGAAGATGACAAGCTTTTCCATACACAATTTGGAAAGGAGATAGACCAATTGGGGTCTTGAAGGAAATTTGATAAGCCCATAGGGTGCCATCTAGTTTTGTAGTTCAATCCTTTCTTGAAGAGACAATTGTCCTCTCAAAGATCTTCTTCAGTTCCCTATTGAACATGTAAGCTTGGCCATTGGTCTAGGGATGGTAGGGAGAAGCTACTTTGTGTCTGACAATGTAATGCCCAAAAACCTTTTGCAGTTGTGCATTGCAAAAGTGTGATATGATGAGCACTCTTGGAACTCCAAAGCGGGAGAAGATGTTCTTCTTGAGAAACTTGATGACTGTTTTAACGTCATATTTTTGAGTCGCAACAGCCTCCACCCATTTGAAGACATAATCAACAGCCACCATAATGTATTCATTAGTGTATGATGATGGTAGATGGCCCACAAAATCAATGCCTCAACAATCAAACACCTCCACCTCAATAATATTCTATAGGGGCATCTCATTCCTCCTGGAAATGCCTTCGATTCTTTGGCACTGGTCACAATGTTGCACATGATCATGAGCATCCTTGAAGATAGAAGGCCAAAAGAACCTGGACTGCAACACTTCTATAGCAATCCGATCTCCATTGTAATGTCCTCCACAAGGTGAATTACGGTAATGCCACAAGATACTCCTAGACTTCTCTTTGGTGACACATCTTCTCAACAAATTATCTACTCCCAGTTTAAATAGATGGGGGTCATCCCACACATAGTAATGAGCATCCCAAAGAAATTTATTCCTTTGGTGCCAATTGAGGTCATCGGGAATGATACCAGCTGCTTTGAAATTAGCAATGTCTACAAACCAAGGCCGCTCAATCATAAACAACAAGGATTCATCTGGAAATTCATCATGAATCTCTTTCTCTTTAAGAGTGACTTCTTCATTCACCAATCTAGACTGGTGATCAACTACTAAATTTTCACAACTTTTCTTGTCTTTGATCTCAATATCAAACTCTTGGAGTAGAAGCACACATCTAATCAACCTTGGCCTAGAGTCAGCCTTAGTCAAGAGGTATTTAATAGCAACATGAGCTGTAAAGATGGTGACCTTAGAGCCAATCAAGTATGATCTAAACTTTTCTAGTGCATAGACAATAACTAGTAATTCTTTTTCTATGGTAGCATAATTTAATTGTGCATCATTCAAGACTTTGCTAGCATAATATAAGGAAAGGAATACCTTATTTCTCTGTTGTCCTAGCACTGCTCCAACAACTTAATCACTAGCATCACACATAAGTTCAAACTCTTGACTCCAATTTGGGGCAACAATAACAGGAGCAGAAATGAGCTTCTCTTTAAAAGTGCAGAAAGCCAACAAACATTCCCCATCAAACTTGAACACAACGTCCTTGTTCAACAAATTACTCAATGGCTTGGTTATCTTGGAAAAGTCCTTGACGAAACTCCGATAGAACCCAGCATGTCCAAGAAAGCATCAGATACCTTTCACATTGATAGAAGGAGGTAAGTTCTCGATGGCATCAACTTTGGCTTTATCCACTTCAATCCATCTTGAGGAGATCTTATGGCTTAAGACTATCCCTTCTTGGACCATGATATGACATTTTCCCAATTCAACACAAGATTGGTTTCCACACACCGTGTCAACACCAATTCAAGGTTTGATAAGCCATGATTGAAGGAGGAGCCAAATACTGAAAAATCATCCATGAAGACCTCAATGCACTTCTTCACTAGATTAGCAAAAATGGCTAGCATGCATCTTTGAAAGGTGGTAGGGGCATTACATAACCCAAATGACATCTTCCTAGAAGCAAAGACACTGAATGGGCATGTGAAGGCAATCTTCTTGATGTGATCCTGACTAGGAGCCGATCGCTTGATACAGGCAATGAAGATTTGGATGACGCCACTTCCAATGAAGGAAGATAAGTTAGGGTAGACGCCACAAGGATTACCTTCATAAGTCTGAGATTGGTTCAACAAGGAACCTAGAGAGAAGCTCTCACCAAATTTTATAAAAATGCCAAAATTCTTTTTATTGAAAACAAAAACCAATACTTATAGTGTATCTGAACAAAAAGATAAAAATAGACATGGGCCTTCTAAATAGTTTGGGCCAAAATTACAATAAATAAAAATTATTAATAAAAATAGAACATATTTATTATGGGCCTTCAAATTAATCTGGACCTTCAGCAACAATTAATAGTCTTGATAATGTCTCTGCCTTTGGGCCTTCATCCTTCTCCACTTGAGGGCTTTGTCCTTCTCCACTTGGGCTTTTAGCCTGTATTTGGCCAGTTTCAGGATTCTCATCATTCCCTCCTTCTTGGAAAACATTTACCCTCAAATGTCCAGGATCATCACCGAGTTCAAGTACCACTTCCTTCCTTTTCTTGTTGGCTTGCTTGGTATAGCTTTCATTCTTCTTTGCAATTTTCACCTTTACTTGGTCATACAATCTTTTCACATACTCAACTTTGGCCTGTGCATCCTTATGCTGATTCTCTTGGGGCTTACTGTTGTAAGTTGGCCTGTTAGACAATGAAGCTTCTGGAAAGAGATCAACTTGATGTTCTATGCTTCTTGAAGGTGGCAGTCCATGAGGAATCACCTTGGGAAAGACATCTTTAAATTCCTGCAATAAGGGTTGAACACTAGGAGAAACATAAATAGTTAACTGATTAGAATTATCACTCTCTCTCTCTTGTGTATCACTCTTCCTTTTTCTATTCCTCTGTGATGCCTCACTATTGTCTCTCTCTTATTCTCTCTTTTCTCTCCTTCTGATTTAGTCATCACACACTTCTCTGAGGGATAGAGGTTTATGAATAATTTTCTGGTCATGGTGCTGGAAAGAAATCTTGTTGGTGAAGCCATCATGCACTGTTTTGGTGTCCTCTTCAATGTTGGCCCTCACTAGTGTCATCTCCATCTCCTTGTCCTCAACAATCAAACTTCCCTGGGATAAACTCTGGAGTTTCTATCTCATGGTTCTACTGTAGCTAGTTGGAACATACCTCTTTCGCATAACCCTTCTCATCTCAGTCCATGTATCTATCTCCCGCCCTTCTTCTCTCTTCATCTCTCTTTGATTTTTCTTCCACCAAACAAGGGTATAGTCTGAGAATGTAGCTGCAGCTAGCTTCACCTTCTGCTCTTCCGGATAATCATTGTAGGAGAATGCATGCTGAATCTTCATCTCCCAGGTAAGGTAGGCGTCTGGGTCACTCCTGCCTTTAAAAGAGGATACATTGAGTTTTACTCCCTCAATTCTATCTTGCCCCTCTATTCGGTTCGATCCATCATTGACCCTTTTGTTGCCACCATAAGGTCTCCCAGCATTTGGATTCATTTGGTGCTTTAGTCCTTCTATTCGCCTGTAGAGCTCTTCATTGTTAAGTTTCAACAAACGTTGCATTTGTGTAGTCATCGCGTCTAGTAATAAGCGCTGAAATCCATCCAGTTGATGATATACACCACCATTGTCACCAGCTCCTGCCATGATTAAGGAACAAAGAATTTTGCAGTAAATTAAAAAAAAGATTCATGACCTCACCACACTCTACTCACATGTTTCTCTCTTTGATGGTAGTTCACTCGTGTTTGATGCTCTCAATATAAGCTTTTGTGTAATATATTCCCTCTTGCCTTTTACCACTCGTGTTCCCTCTTAAGTTCCTGGATGGACCAAATTAGACACACAAGGTAATATAAAATAAAAGGAAAGACAATATAATTATCACAGAGTAACAGATTTGATTTGGGATAACAACTTGGACTTAATTTGGATAGCAGATTGGATTTGATTTGGATAAAAGATTAGATTTGATTTGGATAATATATTAGATTTGATTTAAATAACAAATTAGATTGGATTTGGATAACAAATTAGATTTAATTTGGATAACAGATATGATAACAAATAAGATAACAGATAGGATAAAAGATAATACCACTAAACTTCAAATGCTCATAACTTTTGCTACGGTTGTCCGTTTGAGACCCACTATATATCAAAACGCTCAGAATTCAAAGGAGAATCCATATAAGGGGATTTGGTACACGATTCTCTGCCAAAAAAATAAGCCTCTAACTGCCTCAATTTCGTGTTCAAAGATCAAACACCCATTTTATTTTTGCAACTTTTTTTTATAATGCTTTCTTTTCAAATTTCTCTAGCATAATTTAGGCAATTTATTCAATAGGAAAATAGGCACATAGATTCAATAGTTCACTCAACCCCTAAATTCTTCCAGTAAGCCAAATTGCCACCAAACAGAATTTGTAACAGAATCTCAAAAAAAGTTCAAACAGATTTTTTTTTTGGACACAAAGTCTAAAAGACACAAGAAACAAGAACAAGAACGTGACAAGAACAAGAACAAGAAAAAAACGCAAATAATAGAACAAGAACAAAAAACCAGAATGCAACAAGACCCAAACAAAAACGAAACAAGACGCAAACAAGAACGCAAATAACAGAACAAAAACAAAACACGAACCTGGAAAAATTACAAAGAAAAAAAATAGGATAGGATAGAACCTGTATCAAAAGTCGAAGCTTTGATACCAGATTATGTGATCTTGACTAAGAGTCGATCGCTTGATACAGGCAACGAAGATTTGGATGACGCCATTTCTAGTGAAGGAAGATAAGTCAGGGTAGACGCCACAAGGATTACCTTGATAAGTCTAAGATTGGTTCAACAAGGAACCCAGAGAGAAGCTCTCACCAAATTTTATGAAAATGCCAAAAGTCCTTTTATTGAAAAAAAAAACCAATACTTATAGTGTATCTGAACAAAAAGATAAAAATAGACATAGGTCTTCTAAACAGTTTGGGCCAAAATTACAATAAATAAAAATTATTAATAAAAATAGAACATATTTATTATGGGCCTTCAAATTAATCTGGGCCTTCAACAACAATTAATAGTCTTGATAATGTCTCTGCCTCTGGGCCTTCATCCTTCTCCACTTGGGCCTTCATCCTTCTCCACTCGGGGGCTTTGTCCTTCTCCATTTGGGCCTTCGTCCTTCTCCACTTGGGCCTTTAGCCTGTATTTGGCCAGTTTCAGGATTCTCATAACTTCTCTTGATATTTAGGATCCACCGCTATCTGATTGTACCCCAAGTAGCCATCCAAGAAACAATAAAAGTCTTGTCCAACTAGCCACTCCAACATATGGTCCATGAATGATAAAGGAAAATGATCCTTCCTCGTGGCATCATTGATTTTGCGGTAATCTATGCACTTTCTCCAGCCGGTGATGATTCTTGTAGGAATGAGATCATTTTTATCATTGCAGATCATCGTCATGCCACCCTTCTTTGGGACTACTTGGACTAGACTCACCCAAACACTATCGGAGATATGATAAATTAGTCTGACTTCAAGCGACTTAAGGACTTCTTTCCGCAGTTCCTCCTTCCTGGTGGGGTTAAGTCTCCCTAGAGGTTGTCTCACCGATCTATAGTCAGCTTCCATCATGATCTTGTGCATACAATATGATGGACTAATCCCTTTGAGATCGAAGATGTGCCATTCAATCCCCGCTTCTTCATTGCCTCCACCAATTGAGCTTCTTCATTTGTAGATATAACATTACTAGTGATGATTGATTTTGCATCATCCTCTTGCAAAAAAAATACTTAAGGTAAGGAGGTAAAACCTTTAACTCTACCTTAGGTTTCTTTGCAAGAGTATTCTTCTTCAGCTCCTCAAAAGTATATTCCCCTGGAGGAATTTCCTTCAATTTATCTAGATCTTCCAAACAAGCCCTGAGATCTTTCTCTTCTTCATTCGGGAGGCATTCAATGGAATTCACAAGTCTTTTTCAAGAGGTGAATGCATGGTTAATTGCTACACAACATAGTCTGCTTTATGTTCAATAGCCTACACTCTAAAGCAAGTTTTGTTATCACTAGGATGCTTCATTGCCTCAAAGAGATTGAAAGTCACCTTTTGGTCCTCCACACTCATTTCAAGATTACCATTTCCTATGTCAACAACACATTTAGCAATGAGCATAAATGGTCTTCCCAAAATCAAAGGCACATCCAAATCTTCTTCAATGCCCATGATAACAAAATCTACTGGGAATATGAACTGCTGAACTTTCACAAGGGCATCTTCAACAACATCATAAGGTCTAGTGGTTTAGCGATCTGCTAGTTGAAGAGTCATCTGAGTTGGCACTACCTTCAAGTTCCTAATTCTTTGACACATTGAAAGATACATCAATTTGATACTTGCCCCTAGATCAATGAAAGTCTTCACTGTGGATCCTGTCCTAATTGAGCACAAAATGGTCACATTTCCAAGATCTTTGAATTTTTGTGGTAGAATTCTTTGAATCACAGTACTACAATTGCCTTCTACCACAATGCTATCATTGTTGATGTATTTGCCTTTCTTAGTGAGGAGGTTCTTCAGAACTTGGTGTACATTGACATATGTTGAAGAGCTTCACCAAAAGGAATGGTGATCTCTAACTTCTTTAAGATATTGAGAAACCTTACAAAATGACTCTCTTTCTCCTTCTTTGATGGCACCAAAGGATAAGGAACATTCTTGGTAAGGACACATGGTGCTCCCTTCCTTGCTTCTCTCACCATTTGACTATTGGTTTTAGAAGCTAAGACCTCATAATCTCCCTCCTTACAACCATTTTTTTTTCTTTTTCTCCATTTTTCCCATTTTTTTCTATATTATCCTCACTCATTTTTTTCTCTTTATTCTCAACCTCTTTTTTCTCTCCTATATCTCCCTCTTCATCACTCACATCTTTTACTACCCCGTCCACTAACTCCTCACCAACAAGATCCTTCTTCCTTTTGCTTCATGTAAGCAGAACCTTATATTCCTCCTTGGGGTTCTTCTCGGTGTTAGCCACAAAATTCCCATTGGAATTCTCCTCAAGTTGGCCTACTTGCACTTCAAGGTTTTTGATTGCTGACTCTGTGATCTTGTGGTTTCAGATAGAGACTTGCATAAATTGTGTCAAGGTATCCTCAAGCTTTATAGTTCTCTCATATAAATTAGGACCTTGATTAGGAGGTCGATTGGATGGGGCCCCTTGATCCTTGTTAAAGTTGTTCCCCAAATGAAATCTCCAACCTTGACCTTGATTTTAAGAGAAATTTCCACCTTGATGATAGCCTTGATTTCCTCCCTGATTATAACCTCGACAGTTTTGGTTTGCCATTTAATTGACCTCCTTAGATGCTTCCTTTTAAACCATGCATAACCCTGCCTCATGAGCCCCACCACACAAAGTGCATCCTCCAACTTGTATAGTAGAAGATTGAACCGATTGAAGGGAATGCAATTGTTATGGAAACTTGTTGAGTGTGTCCGTGAGGGATTCAATTTGCTTTGCAAGAAGCTTGTTTTGAGCCAATAGTGCATCTTGAGAGGTGAGTTCAAGAAAACTCTTCTTTGCGGGAGTATATGCTCTATCACAGAGGATGGCATGGTCACTAGCTGCTATGTTCTCAATAAGCTTCATGGCTTCATCAGGAGTTTTCAACTTGATTTTACCATAGAAAAGGCATCAAGAAGTTGCTTGGAATGAATTCGTAAGCCATTAATGAACATATTGAGTTGAATTAGCTCACTAATCCATGAGTAAGAGTCTTACGAAGCAAACCAAGGAAATGGTCTAAGGCCTCACTAAGAGATTCATAAGGAAATTAATGAAATGATGAAATCTTTGCCTTCCCCTTAGTGGTCTTGGATTTCGGAAAGTATTTCTTGAGGAATTTTTCTACCACCTCATCTTATGTTCTCAAACTATTTCCCTTGAAGGAGTGGAACCATCTCTTTGCTTCATCGGACAAGGAAAATGAGAAGAGGTTGAGTCAAATGGCATCCTTCGAAACTTTGACTATCTTGACTGTGTTACATATTTCTATGTATGTGGCCAAGTGAGCATAAGAGTCTTCATTATGCAGACCATGAAAGAGGTTGTTTTGGATCAATTGGATGAGTTAATATGGATAGGAAATATTGGCCACTTGTACCTCCATCCTTACAATACTAGTAAAGCATTGTGGTGTTGTAGAGCTCGAGTAATCTTCAAGTGTCACTCTAAGTGGTCTTTCTTCCGCCATTTGAGGCTCCTTAAAGATAGGAGGAGGAATGGACACTGTTGGTTCCTCCAAACTAAGTGAATGAGTCGAAGATGGTGGGGAGGAAGAGGCTCCTTTTTCTCCTTGCCTAGCTTGGATCTCTTGTTGCTTTTGTTTCTCCGCAAAGCATTGTTTTTCCAACAAACGGCTTCAATCTCCAGATTAAGTGGAACAAGGTCCTCTTCTGAAGTTCTACCGCGTATACAAAAATAAAAGCACTAGAGAAACAAGCTAGCAAAGTTCATATACTTATTGGAAAAACAAAATTTTAGACAAAAAAAAATAAAATCAAAAGAATAAAGAATGAATGCTTAAAATGAAGTTATAGAATTATAGCTTCACCACAACACTTATAAATCACCATTCAAATTATAGCTTCAACACACATGTATTCAATGTCATTCAATCACGTCACATACCTAAAATACCTCTTAAACCTATGTCACACATCAATTACAATATCTATATACTTTGTATGATGATTGACATAGCATCCTTTAAGATTTAACTATTACTTCTATCACTTTATGTTATGCGTCTATGATCTATGTGAGGTATAGACACAATATTTAGAGTTATATCAATCGTATAAAGTTGATTGTTATCTTGTTTTAAAGTTGAGACACTATCTACAAGTGTTTACCTTAAAGGCTAGTTCAATCATATACAATTAGGAATCATAACAAGTACGGGCGGGCACAGGTGGTGCCTAACTGTTACCTGCCCCACGTGCTAAAATACTCACATGTGCTTGTCACGTGAACTTATGCGTACCCGCATGTGCAATTATCCACAAATCTTTGTAAACCTACAAATACTAATGGATATCCATGAATATTAAAAAATAAAATAAAAACAAAAAAAAAGTTCTTTTTTTTAGCAAAACAAAGAAAAATATATAATGCTCAACAACTCCATAAGAATTAGACTCTTAAAACATGTCCATTGCATAACATTCATTCAATTTCTTAAGTTTAAACAATAATAAAAACAACTTCAACTTCCATTCTTTAATATATATATATATATATATATATATATATATATATATATATATATATATATATATATGAGGTTATTTTGGTAATTCTACGAGTAGCAGGTACCCACGGGTGCGAGTGCTACAATATTCGCTCTCACCCTGTTAACTAACAGGTAGATGAAATACTCGTATCCATGGGTAGTAGATATCCATTTACACTACTCGTTTGCGAATTTTATATGTGGATATCCACGGACGCATACTTTTTTTGCCATCCTTATATACAATGACTAAAATTAGGAAGAACACGAATTAATTGCAGAACCTTGATAGTTTGACCTTTGCTTACTAATCGTTTCATGTATAGAGTTACAAAAGTCCAAATTAGGTGAAAACAAAGCTATTTGTTAGATAACATCAAGGGCTACATTTCTTATGCAGACATCTAAGCCAAATTTGGTTATATTTATAACTCATTTTTCACATTAAAATCACATCCCTAATTACTCATTTCACATCTTTTGATTTCCTTATTATTCTCCTAAATTAAGATAAGTCATTTAGTTCCTTATCATCCCATAATACAAAACATAATTCTTCACAATATTCATAACTTGTCAAATTAAATATAAATGGGAAGAGTAAAAGCATACACCAACAACTAAATGAGACAATAACTTAAGAATGATAGGGGAAACACTCACTAGGAAAGCATGGAGACAAACTTTGACTAACCCATACAAATTTGGTGATGTCGTCCACCACAATCCCCATTACTCTTACTAAGGCTAAAACATGGGCATGATTTAAAACACAAACTCAAGTTGCCTATATACCTTGAGTTTGAAAACTCTAAAGGGAAGATAAAAATATTAATTTTGAGGGGCTTTGTGCTTAAAGCTAAGCTCACTCTATTCTTTGGTGTTCCTAAGTCTACCACATCTTGGCATGCAAATTTGCTGGATGATGGGAAAAATTTTCACTGATTCATGTCATGAGAATTGGGGAGCACAAGCTGTAATGTGTGTGAGTGAAGACTAGCGTGCAGAAGGGAAAATTAAGATTAAAAGCCTACACTTTTCATTTGTTTTTGTAAAGATAAGGGTGCCCACAATAAAAACAAAGACGTGTTTGTTATACAATTTTTTTAAAAACATATGCAATAATAGGTTCTCTGTTATCATGAGATGTGGGCTTCATCTTTTTCACTTAAAGGCCAATATTAGTAGACTTCTTATTCATAAACCAACAATCCAAAGTCCTAAAATATTTTATACCCTAATCAATTGTATTCTTCATTGAAATGAGACAATGATCCAAAATATTCATGTCAATAATGGATTGACTATTGAGTACTACCAGGTTAAGAATTTAACCATTCTTTGGACACCAATACCAAGAAAGTGACTAAGTTAGTTCAAGGCTCCAACGACCAAACTTGGCGTCTTCGGAAGAAGTTCGATGTTGGTAGTTAATGTTTGTCTAGACATAATGTCATGTCGAGATGTGTATTTAGTTGAGTTGCGAATAAGGCTATGTTTGGTTTACCAGTGGGAGAGCTCTAAACTTAGTTTGGGGGAGAAAAATAAATTTGATATTATGTTTGATTTTTCTCCAAAAATATGCTTGAAGCTAAAATTTAACTTAAGAACTCAGTTTGGAAAAAACAACCATTGAGACATTTTTACAAACTATGATCCAAACATGTATTAAGTCACATTGTGGTTTGAATTTTACTAGGTTCCACAAGTTTTCTTAAAGAGAAAGCAGGTCCAAGTCCAATTCAAAAACATAATTATTTCTATTTTTAGCCACTTAATTTTCTTAATTTTGTTTTTGATATACATATTTTAACAAAAAGAAATGATACTTGTACTACAAATCATATAACAAAATATAAAAGTTAAACCTAAGAGAGAGAAAAGAAAGATAAATCCAAGATTCTCATTAAAAAAAAAAATCAGATTTTTAAAATTAAAAAGTGCTAAAAACACAAGTGGTCAAGTTTCAATTTACTATTTGGGAATCAGGTTCCTTTGTCCACAGGAGCATCTCGCCTTAAAGAGAAATAAACACGGGCATGCAGGAGACAGAGACACATACATACATACTCCATTGTCGTTGAAGAAGATGGGACGAGCCAGGCTTCTGGTTTCAGACTTCGTTCTGTCTTTCATGTGGGTATGGTCCGGTGTTCTTCTTCGGATCCTCGTCTTCAAACACCTCGGCTTCGCTCATGGACCCCTCGGTGAGGTTATCAAAACCACCTTCTCCGTCGCCAACATGTTCTTCTTCGCCTTCCTCGTCAAGGTTACACGTGGCGCCGCCTACAACCCCCTCACCGTTCTGGCCGATGCTATCACCGGGGATTTTAACACCTTCCTCTACTGCGTTGGCGCCAGAATCCCCGCTCAGGTTTTGGCTTTTTTTCTTAATTTTTTTTATAATTTGTTAGAATGTTAGTTTTTGTCAGCAGAGTCTCTCTTATTTTCTCGCGTAACCATCCAATTCACCTAATATCCCCCCGATTTTTCTTCTGTTACCGATAAATACCCTTTCAATTAGGTTCCTTTCTTCTTTTTTTTCCCTACCATGGTTCTTTTAGTTGCTTGGGTTTGAAATTTGAACTTTTTTTTTTGTGAAAGCAGAATTGTGGGTCTTGCTTTTTTTTTTTTTTTTTTTTTTCCCTTTTTGAACCTTTGTGTGGTGAAGACTTATATTTGACTGGTTGAATTTCATGCTGTTGCTGGTTAATTGTGTTCCTTTTTCTTCTTATCAGACTGATTAAAAGGTTCAGAAGTTTAGTTGAATTAAATGCTAGTAGATTTTTTTTTATTAAAAATTGTTGGTTGATGAATTCTCTGTATCGAATGTGTTGTGGGTTGAGTTAAATGGTCCTTCTTTTTTTTATTAGAATTGTTATCTTTGACTTGGTTTTTGGGATTGAATGAGCTTGTTTCCACCCTACAAGATTCCATTATCTACCTGTGTCTTTGTGCTATTGTGCCCGATTTTCTGGCACTGACAATTATTTAACTTAAAATAATCTCATTTTGGGTGGGGAGCATTTCAGATCTTAATTATTTCTTCAAATTCTTCATATGCAGAAGATGGCTTAACTATTTTTATAGGCATTCAACTCTTTGATACTTAGATAGTAAAAATTTGAAGTAATGTTATTCCTTTTTGGATGTTCGGAATTTTCACTGAAGATTTGAAATACGTGCAGCACAGTGGGCTTTTTGGCCCTCCGGGCCAGGGCTGGGCTGGGCCATTTTGACGGTTCTATACGTGCTTTTCTTATGTTTGATTTTACTTGTCTTAATATCACAAAGCACGGGCTAGGAGGACTAGAAAGTTACTGATAAGTACCTAACCTCTAAGGGAAGACACTAACACATCTATCTTCTTCAATCTACTGACCTTGATACATCATAAAATTGTTTTCATAGCCTATAGTTATTCACCAAATCACTTCTTTGTGATTGATGCGTTTATGTTTGATTTAGGTAAAAATTCAAATTCGAGATTCATTGTTTATATAAGTAAATTCCAATTTGGTAAAGTAAGCTAGATGACCTTTTCAGAGTTCCTTCCAGTCAATTGATCCTTAATTTTATGAAGTCAATTAAATATTGCTATAGACATCCACTGGATATCTGTTTAAACTTTAAAGGCCTATGTGCTTAGATACTTTGTAGATTCCTCCTCTATCTTGCACATGATCACACACAAAGGCTCACATCACATGCTTTCACACACTTGCAAATAGAGTTTGCAGTATTGTATATATGCTCATTTGCAAACATTGAAGATGAAGTTTAATAAGGAGGCTTGAGTGTTCTCTTACCTATAACAACTATGTAATAATTGTTGGCTATGCTAAAAAGTAAAAAACTAGAAAGTAACCTCATTACATAACTGTTTCCTGTAGTTGCTTCTTGCTTATTACACATCTCAACTGTATGCGTGAATGCTTCAAAACTCAACATGAATCAAAGATTATCATTCAAAATATGCATGGTTTTCAATCTCTCCAGGTGGTTGGATCGATTGTTGGAGTTAAACTTCTTATTGATACCATTCCTGAAGTAGGAGTGGGACCACGCCTGAACGTTGACATTCATCAGGGTTCGCTGACAGAAGGATTACTAACATTTGCAATTGTAACCATTTCACTTGGACTCGCCACGAAAATTCGTGAAAATTTCTTCATGAAGACTTGGATCTCCAGCCTCTCCAAGTTAACACTTCACATACTTGGCTCTGATCTGACTGGTGGTTGCATGAACCCTGCATCTGTAAGTATTGCTATAGAAGAAACCATAGATCAAAGAAACTTTGGTTATGTGAACCATATAATAGAAGAAGAGGAGGAATCAACTTACATCAAGAGTAACTCATTTAGAATTATTCCTCATCTTCATCATTCATTTTCTTGGAATCTAACAGATAAGATTAATGACTTATTAGAACCATTAGATTTCAAGTAAATGAATGGTGAGGATGAGAAGTAACTTTAAAAGAGTTATTTTAGAGTTACTCTTGGTGTAAGTTGATCTCTCCTTATAGAAGAAACCTTCGTTGTTTTATTGCTAAGAAACCTTGTTTGACTTGTTCAGGTAATGGGATGGGCTTATGCTCGAGGGGATCACATAACAAAGGAGCACTTTCTTGTGTATTGGCTTGCTCCCATAGAAGCAACTATTTTTGCAGTGTGGACATCCAAATTTCTAGTGCAGCCTGGAAAAGAACATAAAAAAGCCTGAAAAAGTAAATCGGATTGAAGGAGCTTTATTTATTTGTGCTAAGTGTATGATTTCCATCTTGCTTTCAAATATTATTTGTACAGATAAACTAGTTGGTGGGATGAATGTATGGCAATTGGCAAGCCAAGAACTTGTACATATAATCATTGGTTTGTGTATTGTGCTATCAACTTTTGGGTTTTGTGTAATACATCATACACTACCAATTGTATAATTCCATTCCTTGCACGCGGCCATGGATTGGTCATGCATGACTCAAGCATTGTACTCTCCGGTTGACTCCTTAGCTAGAAACAGCATGACCATTAGGGATGCTAAAAAATAATTTAAAAAAAATATCTATAACTAGTTATATAAAAGTAGGTATACAACTATAACCAATTTTATGGTAATGAGTATTTTAAATAACTCATTTTTATTTAAAAATAATTATAGTTATAAAACTATAACTAATTTTATAGAAATGAGTATTTCAAATAACTTATTTGTATTCATTCATAACTATTTAATTGGTTTTAGATGCAACTTGTTATATAGTTGTTATATAACTAGTTTATTCATAATTAATTATATATTCATATTTTAAAAACAATAACTAGTTATATCAAATTGTATCCATTTTTTAAAAATTAGTTATGATTATAATTATAATATTCACTTATAATCTAATTATTTAGTAGGTATGATTACAGATAGGGGTGGAAATGAGTCGAACTGCTTGTCGAGGGTCTTTGGCTCGGCCTATGTAAGGCTCGGCTCGGCTTGTTTACTATAAAGGCCAAGTTCAAGCTTTTTAAAAAATCTTTTTAGATAAAAAGGCCAAGCTCAAACTATAAAAAAAGCTTGTTAAGCTTGACAAGCCGACTTGTTTAACTAACAACAACAACAACAACAACAACAATAATAATAATAATAATAATAATTTTATTCTATCAAATCTTCTTATCCAGGTTTTATTATATCTAGATTTTATTTTATCCAGATTTTATTCCATTTAAATTTTATTTCATCCAATTTTATCTTATCTCGTCCAAATTTTATTTTATTTTGTTTATGGGTTTGGACTTAAAATAGATTTGTGAGCTTTGGGGTTGAGGACCTATATAACAACACCAAGGTTTTAGTCTAGGGAGTTTTTTTTCGGAGAGGAAAATAATTCTAGGATCAAGCACAACTCTCTTTGATGTTTTGTTATTACTATTGAATACATATCAGTTTTTCCACTTCACCAATTACTTTGTATTTGTTGCTATTAATCCATGCATGCTTAATGCTTGATTAATTGTCTCTGCGCTTAATTTACATTCATGCTTAATGATCAGTTTCGTTCATGATTAATTGGTGTATGTGTTGTTTAATCACATAATAACAACCTTATGTTAATTTTTGCTTAGTAATTTAATTTAGGGTTGGATTAAGTGGTTGAACTGACTAAGGATAAATTCTCGTAACCTAGGATAAGAGACTTACTTGTGAATTAAGGGGAAACATGTTTTAATTCTGTTATTTTCTAATTCAAATTTACTTGCTGTTTAATTTATAAAAACAAACAACCCCCAATTCGTTACTGTTTTATTACTATCTGTTATGAACGTTTGGTTGACCATTGTTCGTTGGGAGACGACCTAGGACCACTTCCTAGATACTGCATTTTTAATGTTTATTTGATTCGGGTACGACCTCGATCAATAGTATATAAGATATGGCTTGAGTAGACTAAGATGAAATTATTGTAGATATATTTTTTTAAGAAAATATTTAATATAGTTATATATTCAAAAATTGGATTAAAAATTGTTAATTTATCTAATAATAATTTTTGTTTGGTTATATTAGTGTAAACCATCTCTAATCCATACATTTTTTAATATTATGCTCTTTTTATTTTCTTTTGATATACTTTGTGCTTTAACGACTTGAATTCAATATGATTTTATTTATCAATTATTTTTGGATTTGTACATTACTTATACAAAATTTTATAAGTTTCTTTTTTTAGTTAATATTTCACTAGGTTTTAAAATAATTAATTAATCAAGGACGTCTTTAAGCAAGCTTTTAAATAAGCTCGTGGGTCAAGCCAGACTTTTATGTAAACCGAGCCGAGCCTTAAAAAAAAGCCTATGACAGGTAATGAGTTAAGCTCAAACCTTACGTATTCAACTCAAGCCGAGTTCAAGCCTAGTAAAACTTGGCTTGTCTCATTTCTACCCCTAATTACAGATAGTTATGTAAATACCTAAATCATGAATACTAGTAATGGCCATGGACTTAGGCTATATAATTTTGTATTTAGTTCTTGATTTTCTCTTTGTTTCTTTGTTAGTTGGTGGTGCATCTAAATAAACTGAAAACCGTACAAATCAAAAATAAAAATAAAAATAATTATAATTAGATTGATCAAATTTTGTATTTGATTTTGAAAACTAATTTAGTTTAATTCAAACTAAATGTATATTTTTTATTTAAAACTTTACTGTACCAATCATGTTATATATTTTTTGTCACATAATTATTTTTGAAAATATATTTAATTAGAGATTATTTTTAATAACTATTTGAAGAAAGATACATGAATATAATTATCATGTCGTGTAATTTTTTTTAGTAGTCAATATTTTAAGTTATACTACTTATATAACCTAATACTTCAATATTTCCATCAGTAGAAGTATATGGACTCTGAAAGTTGAAAGTTATATCTGTCTTGCATAATATGAATTTTCTATAGGTCTAATAGAGTTATTATGGTTTTAACAATTGACATTTCTTTGGATTGGATGTAATACAGTTATGTGAGGAATAGTACTGGTATAAATAGAACCATCCAAATCAATTTAAACCGCTTTTTTTTCAGATTTGATTTGCTAAAGAATTCAAACGGAACTGATCAGTAAAATAACCTTACTCTCTTTTATGGGAAAAAACAAAACAGTGGTCATGAAACATAAATTTTCACTGAGTATCCTAGTTTCCACCCATCAATAATCCAACGGCCCAAATTAGAAGAGCCGCACTATAAATTCCCCGTCAAAGTTAGAGAATCCAATTACCTTCCATAATCTAACGGTGAAAATTAGAAGAATGGCAGCGTGATGTTCCCGCGTCAAAGTTTGAGAATCAGATTCCACCAATATCCAAGTTTTTTTTTCTTTTAATGTTGTTATTGGTATGAAATATAAATCAATTTTATTGACAATTAATTTCTGTCAAAAAATTTGACCGATAAAATTCACATCTTTTAATCATATTTTTTTTACCCATAAAATTAGAGTTCTTTATTTTTAAGAAACACGAGAATTTGTTTAAGTCCAATACCACTCTAACTAACTTTTTGGTCCAATATCCAAGTCTTCAAAAATAGAAAACATTAGAACCCATTTAGTTTTAAGAGTGGAAGATCAGGTTTTGATTGATTCATCTGCGTGTGATTAAGGAAGGAATTGGAATGGGTTATTTTTCATGTTTGGATTCGAGGGAGGATGAGGAAATCCATGATCATGATTTTAATCCCACTGACCCCTTTAATATTTCCAGATTGCCTTCTACATCTGGTAGTTAGTTATTTCCTATCCTTAGTTGTTATTATTCAATTCAGTTATTCAGCTTCTCACTCACACACACTCACCCATTGGTTAAATATAATAGTGATTTGCATTGGATAGCAGGAGCAGACGAGCTACAGTTACTAAGTAATGGTGTCCAAACTTTTACTTTCCGTGAGCTTGCAGTGTTGAAGATTAATCTAGAAAAATGTAGATGTATAATTGGTGGTCCATTATCTAGAGAGTTCTACACTTATGGAGATGTTGTAGTGTGTAAAAACTTCTTCATGGATGTAGAAAAATAACTTATTATCTAAAGTCATAGAAGCACCTAGAACATTATAGAGATGTATGGTAGATGATAGATGAGTCTAGAAGACTCTAGGACTAAGTAGTATAGAAGTGTGTAGAAATCACATATGTAACCTATATAAAAGCATAAGTTGTAGCAAGCCATGTAATGCAAGAAAAGAAGTTAATAAGCACAATTCAAGTTAAGGTGTCAATTTTCTGAAAACTCATCATCTTCTTACTCCCATCATTTCTATCATACATTTCTACCATATCCTTCCATAAAAAAAGGCATAACTACGTCCTATATCCTAACAGTGGCATCAGAGCAGTGTTGATCCTATGGCCTTTGCTACATCACCTAGCCCTCCAGCCTTCAACTATAACCAAACCTTAGTTTTCATATTTAATGGGGAAGCGTATGATTATTGGAGCATCCAAATGCAAACTCTATTCATCTCACAAGACTTGTGGGATGTTATAGAGAATGACTATCCAGTCCTAGAAAGCCAAGAAGAATTGGCTACGTGGACAACAACAAAGCAAAAGGAGTACAAGCAAAACAAGCAACATGATGCTAAGGCTCTGCTATTCATCCAACAAGGAGTTAGTAGAGAGATCTTTCCAAGAATCATGCAAGCAAAAAATGCAAAGGAGGCGTGAGAGACTTTGAAAAATGAATTTAAAGGCACAAACAAGGTAATTTCTATTAAACTTCAATCTTTGTGGAAGGATTTTGATACATTAATAATGCGGGAAGATGAATCTATACAATCTTTCTTCTTTCGTGTCTCTAATATCTTCAATCAAATTAGAAGTTACGGGGACACGATTGAAGACAAGAAAATAATACTAAAAATATTAAGAAATTTTCCTGTAAAATATGATCATATTGTGGCTACCATAGAAGAATCAAAAGATTTATCTAAATTCACTCTAGTAGAATTAATGGGCTCTTTAGAAGCTCATGAAGCTAGAATGAAAAGATTTGAGCAGCCACTAGAGCAAGCATTCCAATCTAAAATTAATATCTCTAAAAATGATGGAGATAAGAAAAATAACCATGGTAAATTTCCTCAAAAAAGAGGAGGAGCATTTACTAATCATGGTAAAAGGAGCAGAAAGCAATGGGGTAATAATGCTTCAAGCTCCTATTGCAAATTATGCAAGAAAAATAATCATGATACAAATGATTGTCGGTACAAATGCAAAAAGTGTAAAAGGCACCTACACTACAAAAAAGATTGTTTTTACGGACAAAAAGAAGAAGCAAATTTTCTAGAAAATAAAGAATCCCTTGATCATACTTTGTATTCCACTTTATCTTCTCAAGAATCAAGGGATGTATGATATGTTGATAGTGGTTGTTCAAACCACATGACAAAAAACAAAATTTGCTTTGTGAAACTGATGAGACAATAAAATCCAAAGTTACACTTGGTGATGGAAATGTTCAAACAGTTGAAGGAAAAGGCACCATTGCTGTTAAAACTCAAAATGGTAGCAAAAAATATATCCATGATGTTTTTTATGTGCCAGGTCTTACTCAAAATCTTCTTAGTGTTGGTCAACTTATTCATAAAAATTATAAAGTCATCTTTGATGATGATAAATGTAATATCATTGATAAAAGAAAGGGCCAAATTATTTCTATCAAAGTGGCTCCTAATAAAGTATTTCCTCCATTTATGCCATTTGGGCAAAACAATGCATTGAAATGTGAGAATATGGATGAGTCCATACTGTGGCACTTGAGGTATAGTCATCTAAACTTTAATGGCCTCAAATTATTAAAACAAAAAAATATGGTGCTTGGGCTTCCTTTTATTTCATCTAACCTTAAAGTTTGTGAAGGTTGCATTTATGGCAAGATGCATAGGTTACCATTTCCAAAAACATCTTGGAGAGCTAAAGCTCCACTTTAATTGGTGCATGCTGATATTTGGGGACCATCAAGTACCCCCAGCTTTGGTGGAAGAAGATATTTTCTCCTCTTCGTTGATGACTACACTCGAATGATGTGAGTGTACTTCATCCAACAAAAATCTGATGCATTCTCTTGCTTCAAGGAGTTCAAGGCCCTAGTAAAAAAGCAAAGTGGACATTCCCTCAAAATCTTAAGAACAGATCGCGGGGGAGAATTCAATGGGCACATATTCATCAATTTTTGCAATGATCATGGCATCAAGAAGGAGCTGACTGTTTGTCACACTCCACAACAAAATGGTGTCGCTGAAAGGAAAAACAAAACCATTGTGGAAATGGCTCGATTGATGCTACAACACAAGAACCTACCAAAGAATCTATGGGCGGAAGCTGTTAGCACAACAACATACATCCTCAACCGTTCTTCAACTAAAGCAGTCTTAAATATGATGCCATATGAAGCATGGTTCAATAGAAAACCAACAGTTGATCATTTTAAAGTTTTTGGATGTGTTGCTTATTCGCACATTCCAAAGGAGAACCGAGAAAAGCTCGATGAAAAAGGAGAAAAGTGCATCTTTGTCGGCTATAGTGACCAATC
Organism: Glycine max; assembly: GCF_000004515.6. Taxonomy (NCBI): domain Eukaryota; kingdom Viridiplantae; phylum Streptophyta; class Magnoliopsida; order Fabales; family Fabaceae; genus Glycine; species Glycine max. Next base: position 34,241,683 of record NC_016090.4, read on the forward strand.
TAAAGGTTACCGATTATTCAAACCAGATTCAAAGCAGCTGATCATTTCAAGAGATGTCATCTTTGATGAAGGAGCAAGCTGGCAATGGAGTACTGAAGTCAATAAGACGCAAGAAGTAACCAATCCAAGCTCGTGCACACTGCCACCATCACCAACACAGCATGACCAACAACACCAGCAAGAAGAAGTAGAAGAAGTCTCATAACAACAACTTCGAAGATCAGGAAGGCCACACAAACCGAATCCAAAGTACGCAAATGTTGAATTTTTTGCTTGTGAACCTCAAAAGTTTGAGGAAGCATCGAAAGAAGAAGTTTGGAGAAAAGCCATGGACGAGGAAATCAAAATGATAGAGAAAAATCATACTGGGAGCTCATGCAAAAACCAGAAGACAAGGAGATCATTGGCCTGAAATGGGTTTACAAAATTAAATATAATGAGGATGGAACAATCCAGAAACACAAAACACGACTTGTCACTAAAGGCTATTCACAACTGCCAGGAGTTGATTTCAATGAGACATTTGCTCCCGTTGTGCGCATGGAAACAATCAGAATTGTACTAGCCTTAGCTGCACAGTTGAAGCTACAAGTCTACCAGCTAGATGTAAAATCAACTTTCTTGAATGAAGAGATTGAAGAAGAAGTCTACATGGAGCAACCACAAGGATACAAAGTTCAAGGAGAAGAAGACAAAGTATATCGCTTGAAAAAGGCGCTTTATGGTCTCAAACAAGCTCCCCGAGCATGGAACAACAAAATAGGCAAATACCTCGTCAAGCATAGATTCCTCAAAAGTCCAAGTGAGCCGTCACTATATGCGAAGATGCAAGGTAATCATTTCTTGATTTTGTGCCTATACGTAGATGATTTAATCTACACCGGCAACAATTCACAGATGATGGAAGAATTCAAAAAGGCTATGATGCAAGAGTATGAAATGACCGATCTTGGACTCATGAGATATTTTCTCGGCGTGCAAGTCAAGCAAAGACCTGGACAAATATTTATCTCGCAAGAAAAATATGCGGATGACTTACTGAAGAAGTTCAACATGCAAGATTGCAAACCACTTGCCACACCTATGGCGATGAACGAGAAGCTTTCAAAGGATGATGGGCAAAACAAAGTTGATGCAACAGTTTATAGAAGCCTAGTCGGTTCGCTAATCTACTTAACCAACTCAAGGCCAAAAATCGTACATGCAGTTGACATCGTGTCTAGATTCATGAGTAACCCAAGCAAAGCCCACTTTGCAGCAGCCAAGAGAATCCTAAGATATGTCAAAGGCACAAAGAATTTTGGCATTTTGTACGAGGCAGATAGAGACTTTAACTTGGCAGGTTATACAGATAGTGACTGGGCAGGAAGCACAGATGATAGAAAAAGCACAAGTGGATATGTGTTTTTTCTAGGCAACAAAGCAATATCATGGGCGTCAAAGAAGCAAACGAAAATTGCTCTATCATCAGCAGAAGCAGAATACATGGCTGCAACAAGCGCTGCGTGTGAAGCGACATGGCTCAGAAAAATTCTGAAAGACGTACAACAAGACTCTAAGACTCCAACAATTATTCATTGTGATCATATGTCAGCTATTGCAATGACTAAGAATCCAATATTCCACAGTTGTACAAAGCACATTGAGATTAGATACCACTTCATCAGAGAGCTCATGGAATATGGAGAAATCAAAATGGAGTTCTGCAAGACTGAAGAACAATTAGGAGACATCTTCACCAAGCCAATTGCAACAGAGAAGTTTATCAAATTCAGAGACATGCTTGGAGTTCAAGACTTTTTTAGATTAAGGGGGAGTGTTGAAGATTAATCTAGAAAAGTGTAGATGTATAATTGGTGGTCCATTATCTGGAGAGTTCTACACCTATGGAGATGTTGTAGTGTGTAGAAACTTCTTGATGGATGTAGAAAAATAACTTATTATCTAAAGTCATAGAAGCACCTAGAACATTATAGAGATGGGTGGTAGATGATAGATGAGTCTAGAAGACTCTAGGACTAAGTAGTATAGAAGTATGTAGAAATCACCTATGTAACCTATATAAAGGCATAAGTTGTAGCAAGCCATGAAATACAAGAAAAGAAACTAATAAGCACAATTCAATTTAACGTGTCAATTTTCTGAAAACTCATCCTCTTCCTACTCCCATCATTTCTATCATACATTTCTACAATATCCTTCCATAAAAAAAAGGCATAACCACGTCCCATATCCTAACATGCAGTTGCAAGCAAAAACTTCAGGCAGGAGTCCCTCTTAGGGGAAGGTCGTTTCATATGGGTCTACAAGGTCCGAGGAACAAAGTCTAACTTTGATACCATGTTAGAGTGTATATAATGTGAGAGGCCCAAAAGCTAGCTCAAGGGGTGAGGGTTGTCCCTCACTTATATATTCTAATGTGGGATTACTTTTAGTCGATATGGGACTTAGATTATTTCCAACACACCCCCTCACGTCAAACACTTCTTGGGCTCGAGGCGTGAACAACAAATGGTGGGTGTTTGTCACTACAAAGCGAGGACTAGCAGAAGCGTGGTCCCAGATACTGTGTGAATGAGGACCAACGCCTCTTAGTTTATGAATTTATGCCAAGGGGTTCATTGGAAGACCACCTTCATGGTATGATTGTTTCTATCCCTCCTAATTCCATAATTAGGATTTCTTCCCTTTAGTTTTAGTTCAGTACTTTCTCATAATGACTAATGAAACTTCCACGCCATAGATTTAACAAAAAGGATGGAGCAAAGCATCTCTTAATCATTTGGGGTTCTGTTTTAGTTCATTCAAAAGAGACATAGAGGAAAGAATCACACTGGAAATTATATTTTTCATTCATGATGCATATATTATATATATGCTATACATGTAGGGGATGTTCAAAATTCAAACCTAAAAGCTTTCTCAAACAAAGCCTAATCAACTTAGAGTGTGGACTAGCCTTCCATGTTATAGCCAGTTATGGAAAAGGAACGCCATGCGTATGATAACCATTGTATGATTGTATTTTCTGCTAGAGATGTTTCCATTTTTTCTGAACGTTGGGTAGAGTGGAGAATAAATGCTGTGTATTTTACATTACTTCCTTCTTAAACAGAATGCAGTTATGTTGATAACAACTAATATGTTTAATCATTAATTATGGACTCCGAGTGCAGACCTTCTCCCAGATCAAAAGCCATTAGATTGGAACACAAGGATGAAAATAGCTGCTGGGGCAGCAAAAGTATTGGAATACCTTCACAACAAAGCAAATCCTACGGTCATCTATAGAAGCTTCAAATCATCTAATATATTATTTGATGAAGTTTATCATCCAAAGCTTTCAGACTTTGGTCTTGCAAAAGGTCCTGTTATGTTTTCACCCATGTCATGGAAACTTATGCTTACCGTGCTCCAGACTATGCTATGACTGGACAGCCGACTGTGAAGTCTGACGTATATAGTTATAGGGTAGTCTTGCTGGAGCTGATTACTAAACCTTGTTACATGGGTAGTCTTCTAATCTTTGCTTGTCTTTATTAGTTATACATAACAATGGCTAATGGTGGTTTTAATTTACACGTTTGAGTAGGCACGTCCACTGTTCAAGGATGGCAGGAAGTTTCCAGAGTTAGCAGATGCGAGGTCTTTACCAAGCTCTAACTGTGGCATCAATGTGCATTCACGAACAGGCAAAAGTTCGTCCTCTCATTGGGGATGTGGTGATAGCTCTTTCTTTTCTAGCCAACAAGGCATATGATCATAACAATGCTGGTGATTATAAAAGGAACAGGGATGATAAAGGTGGAAGACTAGCTATTGAAAAATGAGGAAGGTGGAGTATCTGGAAGCAGATGGGATTTGGAAGGATCTGAGAAAGATGACTCCTCACGTGAAACGGCAAGGACGTCAAACAACGGGTATCTTGATAGACAATGTGTCGTGGCTGAGTTGTAGATAATTCCGTTAGTTAGTGAGTATAGGCAAGTTAGTGTGTTGTTAACTAACTATTTGTAATTGTGTTATATGTGTATTATTCATAGTGATGCTGTATATGTAATAAGCAGAAGTGAGACAAAATTTTCTATTTAATATCCATCTCCTATCTTGTTCTCTCTCCTTCTTCTTCTCTATGTTTGAGTGTGTGTTTTAACAAGTGGTATGAAAGCTATCTTGATTGTAGACATGTGTGCGAAACCACTAGCTTGTGAGGCTTTCTGCATTGTGAGAAATCCTTTCTTGCGTGGGTTTTAAATTTGTGTGTGTATTTTTCTGGTGTGAATTTTGAAGAGTTCCAAGGGTAAATCATGATCGTCTTTCCGTGCCAACTTGCCTGTTCTTGGTATCAAGAACTTTTAGTGATGGTGTATCAAGATGGGTGTCATCTTTGGTTTCCAAAAAGTTGAAAATTTTAAAGAATGGCATTAAAGTAGTGGAGGAAAGTTCTATAAAGGGCAGTTTGCAAGGAGTCCAACAAGAAAGACTAAAAAACTTTCTTCTTGATCCATCAATGTGTTGAACTGTTGATTCTGCCAACTTTGAGAAGATAGCTTAGCCAATTCAGCTAAGGAGGCTTGGAATATTATGAACAAGTCATACAGAGGTGATGATAAAATTAAGAAAGTAAAGCTTCAATCTCTTTGCAAACAATATGAGTTGTTGTAAGTGAATGATCAAGAACTAATTGAGGAATCAAAGGATCTTGAAAAGTTGAGGGTGGAGGAGCAACAAAATTCTCTTAAAGCTCATGAACAAAGGGCTCTAGAGAGAAGTGGTGACTGGTGAGAGAGTAGTTGCTCCGGCTTTTGAAGGCACAAGCCTCTCAAAGAAATGATGGTGGTGCAATAAAAACAAGTAGGGAAATGGAAGAACAAATTGAAAGATTTTGGTGAAGGCCCAAGCAAGGTCTCAAATCAGAATTTTAGTGGTGACAACAAGAAGAATGTAGGTTGTGGAAAATTTGCAAAAAGTGAGGTGATTAAAATATAGGAGGGCAGCTCTCAAAAAGATAAATATAGGAGGGCAGATGAAAATTGATATAAGGAATATATAGTGTTGTGCATGTAAAAAATGGGGTCACTTTGCGGATATAGGTGTTACAATAATAAAGGAAAGCAAATGAAGGAGGATGAATCTTAAATGGAACACGTTGATAATGACGATTTTGATTCAAATCATGCCCTTCTCATGGTGACAACATCAAATTGTACCAACTCTGTTTACTGGTACTTTGGACACTTGGTGTTTAAACCACTTGACTGGAAATAAAGGTAGACAGTGATTTGTCAATCTGGCCATTGACCAGATTCTACTTTGTTTAGCTATCCAATAGCCAACACGTTACCAGATTCTACTATGTTTATGTACCCCCAAAAAATTATACTTTGTCTAGTATATTGTGGCCTTTTCTTACAATGGCTGAAACAAAACATAACGAATAAGGTACCAATTTGAAATAGAGTAATCTATAGAAACTTTATGTAACTAAAATGCAATCGCATTCAATTCAACCTTCTTTTGACAGGAAAATTCATTTGAGTAAACCCCATCAAAAAAAATTTCATGTTATTCCATTAACTAGTTGTTTTCTTTTTTACTGCATTCCATTAACTAGCTATTAACGTGAATTGTGCGGTTTAAGAAATGCATATATAATATTTTACATTTTTGATGAGATTGGCATTATATAAAGAACTGAACATTATCTTGAATTACTACCTTGAATGATAATAATTTTTTTGTCAAAAAAAAAAATCACATAAAAACATTACTTTGAGTAAGAGGAAAACTAACAATTTCTTTAAAGATAATTTTCAACACGTTAATATTTACGAATACTTTGAATAAGACCAATTTTTAATTGGTAGTTCATGGAAAATAAAGACATAAGATAGAAAATGCGCAATCTAAAAATGTAAAAATGAAATTTGAAACAAAGAATATTTGTATTCAAGCAAACCATTCTTAAAACACATAATGACTTGCATTGCATTTCTCGCTGAAAGTTAATCTCATTAAAAGTTTTTTAATGGAGGAAGAGTAAACCATTTGCACATGCTTGCTTTCATTGAAAAAAAAAATTAAAGAATCAAAATTTGAAAGTTATAAGCAAAGATGCACATTGACATTGATATTTTAAACAAATGAAGCAATAAAATTAATTTAAAAATGAACTTCACCTTGAGAGTTTATAGAATACATCTTGATCAAGGATGGAATTATTGATGTAAGAAATTAGGTTTTAGATAGTCTATTTAACCATGGTAAATCGGTTTCAATTTTATTGGAAGAGGTGCTCGTCCATAATTATTTTCTGTACTTTTATATTATTTTTAGAATGATAATCAATCATGGGGAAGTGGAGAAAAAAAGATATTATATCTAATGGTAGAAGAAAACACGTGAGAAGCTAAATAAATTAGGTATTAGTACACAAGGGTGGAAGTGTGTGTGGCGGTTAGAAGTGGGGGAATGGAAGAGAAATACTCAAGCCTGGAAATTGTGGAGGAGAGCCCAAACTCGGGTGTGTTCTTTCTTATCTTAAATCGTCCGTCACGACGGAACGCTCTCTCGCGCGAATTCTTCAGCGAGTTCCCGAAAGCTCTGCACGCACTGGATCACAACCCGGAGGTGAAGGTGATCGTGTTGTCCGGCGCCGGGGACCACTTCTGCTCCGGCATCGACCTCTCCCTCCTGGGATCAACCGCCGCGAGTTCGGGTTCCTCCGGCTCCGGCGAAACCCTCCGGCGAGAGATAATGGCGATGCAAGACGCGGTCACGGCCCTGGAACGGTGCCGGAAGCCGGTGATCGCAAGCGTACATGGGGCGTGCATCGGCGGCGGAATTGATATAGTGACGGCGTGCGACATAAGGATGTGCAGCGAGGAGGCGTTTTTCTCGGTGAAGGAAGTGGATTTGGCCCTTGCCGCTGACCTTGGCACTCTTCAGAGGTTGCCGCTTATTGTAGGGTTCGGCAACGCCATGGAATTGGCTTTGACCGGTCGCACTTTTTCCGGTAAGGAGGCTAAGGAGTTGGGTCTCGTTTCTCGCGTTTTCCTTTCCAAACATGACCTCCATCAGGCCGTCCGAGATGTTGCTCAAGGTAAGCTCCCTCCCTTCAATTGGTTGGTTCATTTTTGAGTCCGAGACCACGGGTGTTCCTAACTCACTAGATTAAAGACTAATTTCGCTCGTGGTACGCGTCTGTTGCTTGCTCAAGAGAATTTTGCACCCCAGAGACTCTAAGTAGATAGTTTTCCCATATGTGAATGCATATGAAACACCACACCGGACAGACACAGACACTTTGACACGACTAATGTTTAAAATATAGGACATGAGGACATGGCATACACACACAAGTGGAGAGATTCTAATTAAATGAATTAAACTTTGAATTTGTTCATTCGTTTATTTCATTTGAGAATTTTCTTCTCAAAATGAAATTGGGTGTTTAAGTTAGAAGGAGTGTTTTTTTTTATCTTTACACAGTTATTTTGATTTATGCTTTCAAAAGAAAAAAGATTCTTATGAAAGATTTTCCCTCAGGCTAAAAAGATTTGTGTTGTATTAGCGAAAAATAAAATTAATCAATGACGTGCTACCTAGGAGAATTGAGGCTAAGGAATTAAGTAGATAGCCTAAGAAAACAATTCAGTTATTATGTAAGGTAAGGGTAACATATTGGGAGAGACAATACGTATGTGGAGGAAATAGAATTATTCTGTTCTAAATCAAATTGTTCTCAACAACGATACAATAAATAGCAACAGATAAACTAATTAGATAACAAGATATTAACAAAACAATGTATATTTATCTTTTTAAATCAACTCTATTAGTTGTGTGAAGGTGGTGGTTTAATTGTTCAAGCCAACAAAAACATAATTTTTGAATCAGACACCTAATAAGAAGTGTCGAACAAGTGTCCGGTGTGTCGGTGTTGGAAACATGTCCGACACAGCGACACTTCAAACCAGAGAAGTGTCCATGCCTTCATAGGGTCTTACCTACACTACTCATTTCGCACGCATTGCATTGCAGCTTCTACTCACTTCAATTCTCTCTAACTCAATGTTCTTCTAAATGAATAAATATTTTTTAACGGTTGGTATGGCAGCAATTGCGACCAAGTCTCCCCTTGCAGTTGTTGGGACAAAAACAGTGTTGCTTAAAAGTAGGGACTTAACTGTGGATCAGGGGTTGGATTATGTTGCAACCTTGAATTCTGCCAGATTGCTATCCCCTGACTTAACTGAAGCAGTGATGGCACAGAAGCAGAAACGAAAGCCAGTTTTTTCCAAGCTCTGAATGTTTGAAGAAGGGCATGCATTTGGTTGTTACATGTTACTAAATAAGTAGTAGTGTGTATTTTGGAATTGAAGACCACTGTTATTGATATTTGTACCACATAGTAAGAACTTTGCATTCACTTTAAAGTCTGTCAGGGAATAGGGATTTGAGGATAAGATTCTTCTTGTTATTTTCACCTTCCTTCCTTCACAAGGCTTCTTTACAAACTCCTAGTTCAGCTATAAGACATATTTGCCTGTATTCTGCCTTGCAATTAGGGTTGGCTGAAAAGAACTGAACTGCACCGAACTGGTATCGAACCGAATTGAATGTAAAAAACTGAACTGTTTTTTCCGTTCAGTCTTAAAATGTTGAACTGCTAAAAGAGCAGTTCAGTGCACTGCCAAACTGTCGCTTATGAGTTAAAAAAGAAAAATGCAGTTTGCAAGGAACCTGTATTTGTTTTTTACTGACCTCTAATTTGGCTTCTGAATATTTCCATTTTTCTTGCAAGTTACTGGATTAGTTTTGTCTTTAAATTTACATCTTAGTTAAAGCTTGCTTCTGTTGGAATTTTCAATGAAAGATCATTAACAGAGAATTAAGTTGATTTCATTAACTTGACTACAACTGACAAGAATAAAGTACTTGCATTCTAAGGGATTATGGATATTGGGAGGAAATCAAATAACGTAACATCATCAAAATTCATTCTATTTTATGGGTAACTTAGGTAAATAGTTTTTCTCTCTGATAGTTCCTATTATGCTTACATTTTTTTTGTTCACACTAACAAAGTAAACATTGTAGGAGAACGTGTATAACTATCACCAAATTATCAGATTACAAGCTACTTACAGTAGCATAAAACATCAGGTTTCCTACGCAGAAACCGGTCACCACGAAGTTTAACTAGTGCGACTGCTTCATTAATTACTTTTAGCTTTTCCCTACTCAATGCTTCATCCATTCATTAGCATTAGCTCCAGCCATGATTAGTTTCTTCACAACCTCAACATACCCATTGAGACACGCCAATTGAAGAGGTGGATTCTTTTCCTCATTTGGTGAATTAAGAACCACTCTTGTACTGATTAAATACTCCACAATATGAAAATTATATTGTTGATTTGAAAATGAATGAAGAACCATTTTTTTAGAGTGCAATTCAGTTCAGTTCAAAGCATAAAAACAGTTCAAACCAATCTAGAGCACGAATCAGTTCAAATTTTTAGAATGCTGTTAACTGAATCAAAGAACAATTCGGTTCGGTTCACCCACACTGTTATTAGTTCAGTACGATTTGGGCAATTTGTTTTTTTGAGTTCGCTTCAATTTGTTGCCAGTGCAATTTAGTTCATCTTTTTTTCCTACCCTACTTGCAAGTGGTAATAGCCTAGAAGCTTTGTCCATCTGCCCAAAACAAATGTTTATATTCAAACCAAAACCAAAAATTTCAAAAGATAAATTTGCTTGTTGGTAAATTGTTTGAAAATGTATAAAAAAATATTAGAAATTACCTAATAAATAATATTAAACTATTAAGATTAATTAAATATACTTTTCCTAAAATAAGGCGATCGTTCTATTATGAGAATTTTACATAACTTTTTCTGAAAGCCATGCTCTTAAAATGAAAAGCTAACAAAATCATCAAAAATTGTGCATCCAAATCACAAAAAATCAGTTACAAGCAACTAAAATCAATATTTTTTAAAATTGAGGGACTAAAAAATAAATAAATTTGGGAGACCAAAAACAACAATGACCTAAGTTTGAGGCAAAAAAATTAGGTCTAAACTAAATTATAATATTTTTTAAAAAAAAATTAGGAAATCGCATCTTAAACCCCATTTTAAATCTTAAAATTCACTTTAAAACTAAGTAAGCGTTGTATTAACCCTGATCGTTTCTCAAATAAAAAGCTGTTTGATGTTTACCTCAAAACAAAGAAGTAGCTAGTAAAATATGTTATAATGATAATGAGAAGCTTTCTAGTAAAGTCATTGAATTAAAATTAAATCCACAAAAATAATTGACGGCAATTGCATAAAAACACATGGGTTAAATATATATTTTTCCCTCAAATCTATTCTTTTATTTTTAGTCACCCTAAATTAAATTTGCTTTTTTTAGCCTTCCAACTTCAAAAAGATGCTCCTTTTAGTCCTCTTAACTGATTTTTGGCTATTTAAATATACAATTTGTGATTTTCTTTTAATATAATATGTACTAAAAATAACATTTTTCAAAATTGATAACTAAAAAATAAATTTAAATTTTGAAAATCAAAAACAAAAATGACCTAGATTTGAGGGATTAAAAAATATTTAAACCAAGACATATATTTTTTCTTACTAATCTGCTAACTTCATCTCATCTCTAACTAATAAGGAATCATAAAAATCGAGTAATTTTTTCTTTAAAAAAATATAGGACATTTAAAATAAAGAATAACATTTTTATTTATTTAGAAAATATCGATTGGTTTCTTTTTAATATTGTTGACCTATGATGACACAAATCCTTTTTATCTCTAAGAACAAAGGAATCATTTTCCAGTGTCTTTTCAATATTATTGCTAGTTGGTGGGTACTTGCATTCACATACTCGTTTTATTTAAATGTAGATAAACAACGCTAAATTGAAGAGCAAGCAAGGTTTGCTAAAAGCAATAGGATCAGTGTTTGCTGCTTAGACCTTCCAATGGGATCATAAGAGTGAGGAAAGAATCATTTCCTGATAGGTAACTCATAAGGGTAAGACTCCTAATGATGTTCTAAAAAAACAAAAAAGGAAATACAAAAGGAAGGATGGGAGAAAAAGATGATTAATACTAAAAAGGACCTCATCATGGTAAATGTTTCCTCACTGTCTTGTACAACCATATTTTACTTTAGCACCAATACTAGTAACACTCAAGATGAACATTTTGATGGAGATCAAAAGGACACAAGGAATTTAATCAATTTATACACAACTTTAGTACACAAGTTGTGGTTCAAACTCTGCCAAATCTACAGACCCTGACTCAATTGGAGGCATTAGATATGTAGCCAAGAGTTCAGACACCAAGGCAGCAACCAGTGGGATCCTCTTTAAGTTCTTCACCACCGCTATGTCATCGCTCTCACCAACAGCAACAAGCTTCTCATTTATCTCCACCATCCGGTCCAACTTCCGCTTGAACTCTGGGTTTTCAACATCAAGAACGGCTGGGAAAATCCGAGCAGTTGTGCGGTTTGTCTGCAAAAATAATCCAGAAATTGAAGCTTGAGTAACTGGTTGTAATATCCGAGTTCATCATTTGTTGTTTGTTGATCGACTTTATTAGTGATAGTTTTCAATGCTAACTCGAGGCTCCATTACTTTCATTTTATCATGTTCTGTTACTAAATTGATTATGTAATTGAGAATGGATAAAAACAAATATTGATTATACAAAATAACAATGGAGGAATGGTGATTATAGAAAAATGCAAACACAAACTAACCTCGATAATGACATGCATGTCAAATTCTTTTGTGTTAAGTCCAATGCCTTCGTAGAAAGCTGTACGTTGGCAATCATTGAGATACATTGTGACATAAACCTGCAGGACAAATTTGACAACCAAGTTTTAAGTAACAGTTAAGAAGGATTAAAACAGTAACTTTATGTTGATAGATGTGACAAACATGATCTCTTTCGGCTGCTAAAAACTGTTACATGATGAGTAATGCCAAGGTAAATGAGATTTTGCATCTTGGACATAGTGCATGTTTGGTTTTCAGGTGAAAAGTGCTTTTGAGGCAAAAGTAATTTTGCCAAAAGATCAAGGTCCTTCCTTTTGCCTTTATCCATTGGATTTGCACTGTAATGCACACACAACATTTCTAACTTCAATCCAAACATGAACATACTTGTTATCCATATGCATTACCAATTAAGGTCTGTAGGATTCTGTATGCCTACTTTTCTCACAAACTTAAGCTAGCAACAACTGGCACTAGGTATTGAGGTTTCATCTTAAGAATCTTAAAGGAATGCAAAATGGTAGGCGAAAGGGAATAGTTACCGATAGACAGAAGAATCGAGACCACAACTTTGCCTTCCAGTCATTTAGAAATTGTGGCTGTGCCTTCATCAGGGCAGAGAAGAAATCTCCATGTCTGTTCTCATCCTGGCACCAGTTCTCAAAGTACTTAAAAATGGGATAACATTGAAACTCAGGGTTGGCCTTGAGATGTCTGTATATGGTTATGTATCTCCAGTACCCAATTTTCTCAGACAAGTATGTAGCATAGAAGATAAACTTTGGCTTGAAAAATGTGTATTTTCTAGCTTTGGTCAAGAAACCCAAGTCCAGAGCCAAATTGAAATCAGATAAACCCTTGTTCAAAAACCTGCACAGAATCAAAATGAGGTCATGCACTACAAACAAGATATCAAATAGAAAATCAAAGAAGGATAATTAAAAATTAAAGGCACAAGGCGTTTCCATACCCAGCATGCCTGGCTTCATCCCTAGACATCAGTGAGAAAATCTCAGCCACCACAGGGTTGGTTTTCTGTAACATCAACATCCAAAGCAATATATCAGGCCAAGAATAAAAGACCAAAACTGCATAAAGCAGAATTAATCATCAAACGACCACAACATCATAAGAACAGAATCCTATTGCTTAGAAGTTAGAATTAGAACTGTATTGAGAAAGAACAAAAATTGTCTCAATGAATATCCATACTTTTCAAGATCCCCCCACAACAATTCTCTGAATGTATTGACAATGTAAAGAGTTTCTACACTGTCATCCAATCAGAAACCATCATATATGTTAAATTAGTTAACTTTGACAATAACTATCTTAAAAAATCATACCAACGATGATTTCTGATTAATTGACGGTCTAAAATTGATTTCTGATTATTTGATAATGTAAATTTTTTTCATTCCGACAGTACATAGAATTTGAATTCTCTTTTTTTTTTTTTTCATTGTCATCCAATTAAAAACTGTCACATATGTTAAAATTGTTAACTTTTACAATAACTACCTTAGAAAATCACACAAGCCGTGATTTCTGATTAATTGACCGTCCAAAATTGAATTTTGATTAATTGACACTGTAAAAAAATTATTCCCACAGTACATAGAATTTAAACTCCTCTTTTAATCTTCCCTTTGAATGTTGAATCAAATTCCAAGGAAAAGAAAAAGGAAATTAGAAAGGAAAGAAACCATACCTTTAGCCTCCTTCCAAGCTCTTTGTAGAGAAGGAAGCCAGAGAATTCAGCAGTGCAGGACCTCTCAAGGAACTCCACAAAGATCTGTCTGAGGGGACCCTCAAGTTTGTCAGCGGCTTCCTTGAACTCCTTGTTCCTGACAAAGTGTGTCTGGTTGTAGTCAGTCTTGAACTCCTGGAGCAGTGCCTCAAACTCATCCTGGTTGAGGTTTTTGTTGATCTCAGTGTTGAAGAGTGTCTCCATCTCATCAAAGTCAGTGGTGTAGAATCTTGGAGTCAAGAGGGTCTCCTTGATATTGCCCTTCTTGCTGCTTGCTGGCTTTGTGGAGGTGGATGGTGGTGGGGTGGCAGTGGCAGACATTCTTATTATGGTGCTGAATTTGGAGGAGTGTGATGAGCCCATTCTGGGGCTGCTGACAAATTTGGGAGTGACATTGGAAATTGGTTTCACAAGAGCTGCCATGTGAAGGGAAGTGAAGAAAGGTTGAAGTTGAGGCTGAGGAGGACTAAGGAGGAGCATCAAGGACAAGAAAAATTGAGGGAGTTATAGCTTGGATGGGGTGTGATAGAATCTCATCCAATGAAATCTTTGAAGGTTAATTGAAACTTGACATGTGGCAGCTGATGTTAAGCTTCTTCTTGCTTCAGGATTGGTTGTCATGATTACATGTAGATCACAACTTGTGGCTTCCTTTTACTTGTCGCATTGGATACTTAGGCTTTTTTTTTTTTTAAAGCATGTTTATTTTTATAATGTTTAACATGGTATATAATATTTATTATTATTTTATTAATCTCTATTAAAAAATATGACTTAGTGAAAATCTGAAAACTTCTCTTAAGTACCACTCAAATTAACTAACGACATTTTATTACTGTATAATTAGTTTAACTTAGGTTTGCTTAGATTCATAGTAAATAAATAATAAAAGAAATAAATTATACTTATACATAAATTTTATATAAACAATTATATTTTGAGTTTGAAATTTTATATAAACAATTATATTTTGAGTTTGGAATTTGAAATATAAAGTGATTTGTATTAAATATATTTATCAAAGAATAATTTTGATTGGGGGACAAATTACTTTTTTTGGCCGAAACTTTGATAAAATCAGAAGATTTACATGTGTTGGCACAAAGATGAAATTTTATTTGCATACTCTAAAATGAAGAAAAGAAAACACGAAAGCTCGTCCACAAAAACTTCTCTTTTTTGTTTTGGGTTAAAAAATATTATATACAACTTATGGGAAAAACAAAAAACAGATTTCACAAGATATGAATTTGTCTTCTTTTTCTGAAGTTTTAGTAGTTAGTAGACAACTTATTTAAATGTTTAAATGAACAAAATAGCAGTGCGAACTTTTACTTCGGTTCAACTTCCTATTTATTTGTTTTAAGGAAAAAGATAAATTAATTTGACTAAGCCAAAAGAAAAAGAAGGCTTTTACATGACTGCATTATTTCATAAAAATGAGGTGATTTATATATAAATAGTGTAATTATCACTTATCAAATGAGTTCAGTTGGATAATGTAAGGAAATTTCTAAATATGCATTTGCTTTGATATATCTTGAATTCTTGTATATACAGGGATACCCTTTACAGAGAAGAGAGGATTGCTTTATATAGACCTAGACCTAACTACTGTAACTATAAGGATGAAGTTTGTTATTTGTTACAACAGTCTATAGGAGGTTATTTTCCTCTATCCTTTACATCCCCCTGCAAACTGAGTGTGGGTAGTTGATGAACATTCAGTTTTGGTCGAAGACTTAAAAAGGTATTGCTTGAAGGAGCCTTGGTGAGCAGATCAGCTACTTGAAACTGGGAGGGGATGTGCTTGACAATTATTTCACCATTGGCAGCCTTTTCACGAACAAACCAAAGATCTAATTCAAAGTGTTTGGATTTGGAGTGCAAAACTGGATTAGCTGTTATCATCACTGCACCTTGATTATCACACCACAACAAAGGAGGCTTTGTTTGAACATTATGCAATTCTGTAAGGAGAGACTGAAGCCATTTAATTTCAGCAACTAGAGCTGCTAAACTTCTGAATTCTACCTCAGTGCTAGACCTAGAGACTGATTGTTGCTTCTTTGCAAGCCATGACACAAGATTGTTTCCTAAATAAACACAGAAGCCTGAGGTAAACCGCATGTCAAATGAGTCAGCCCAATCTGAATCACTATAGCCAGTGATGAAGAGATGCTGGGAAGGATAAAAAGCTAAACCATGATCAATTGTGCCATTGAGATATCTGAGTACACGATTTGTGGCTTTCCAATGACTTTCAAGAGGGTTGTGCATAAACTGACAAAGCTTATTTACTGCATAAGCTATATCTGGACGAATGATGGTGGCATATTGTTGGGCTCCAACTACATATTTGTAGAGAGTTGGGTCAGAAAAGGCATTTGTACCATCCATATGCAGTTTTGAACCAAGGGCAAGATGAGTCTTTATGGGTTTGGCATTATGCATATTGGCTTTGGTTAAAATATCAGTGATATATTTGGATTGAGATAGGAGAAGAGCCCCAGTAGTGGTGTATTTGGCTTCGATGCCTAGAAAGAAATGTAAGGTGTCTAGGTCTTTGAGAGGATACAGAGAGTGAAGTTTAGAAATCACATATTGGACTGCAGAGGTGGAGCTGCCTGTTATAATGATATCATTAACATAAACCAGAATGTAGGTGATAAATTTTGGTGTAGCATGCACAAACAGAGATGTATCACACCTAGTTGGCTTAAACCCAAAAGAAATCAGACTAGATGCAAGCTTGGAAAACCAGGCTCTTGGTGCCTGCTTGAGCCCATAGATAGACTTCTTCAGTTTATAAACGAGATGAGAATTGGCAGAAGCGAAACCTTCTGGTTGCTGCATATAGACTTCCTCTTGAATGGTCCCATTTAGAAAAGCATTGTTGATGTCCACTTGTCGGGTATCCCATTTTCTGGTGACTGTAATGCTCAAGATTGTGCGAATAGTGGCTGGTTTAATAACAGGACTGAATGTCTCATTGTAATCAAGGCCTGGTCTTTGAGAGAACCTTTAAGCCACTAGTCGAGCTTTGTGTCTGACTACAGAGCCATCAGCATTGTATTTCAAGCAATAGATCCATTTGGAGCCAATAGCCTTCTTATGAGGGGGCAAAGGGACTAAATCCCATGTGTTATTCTGCATAAGGGCCATATATTTTGCCTTCATTGCAGCTAACCATTGAGGATTTTGCAGTGCATCCATGGTACACCTTGGAGTCATCTCTGTTAGTAAGGCTTTGGATTTGAAGATGCCAGATTTAGCTCTAGTAGTCATAGGATGGGTATTGGTTGCAGGGTTAGGAGGAGTAGAGTGCTCAGTGACAGGTGTGATAGATGTGGGGGGAATGGGATCTGGTATGGGAGTGATGGGTGCAGCTGGTGTTGAAGTAGGAGGATTGATGGTTGCTATAGAAGGAGGGAGAGTAGGCTGAGTGGGGGAAACAGTGGTGTTTGGAACAAAGAAGGATGGATTTGCTATCATTGGGTACTGTGTTTCATCAAATATAATGTGTCTAACAATGTACTCCCTTCCAGAGTTGGTGATACATTTGTAGCCTTTGTATTGGTGTTGTAGCCAAGGAATATGCAAGGGGTGGATCGAAACTCAAGTTTGGTTTTGGTGTAAGGTTGTAGATAAGGATAGCAAAGGCACCCAAATGGTTTAAAAATGGAGTAGTCAAGTGTTTTGTGAAAAAGAACCTCAAAGGGAGACTTATAGTGGATCATTGGAGAGGGAATGCGATTTATGATGAAAGTGATAGTGTTGAATGCTTCTGCCCAAAACTTGGAAGGAAAACAAGAGTCTGCTAGCAAAGTGAGGTCGGTTTCAGTCAAATGGCGATGCTTTCTTTCAAGAGCACCATTCTGCTCATGTGTATGAGGACAAGATATGCGATGTCTAATGCCATGATCTACAAGGTACTTAGTCAGCACTAGGTACTCCTTGGCACCATCAGTTTGTAGAGCTTTGATCTTTTTATTGAATTGTAACTCTGCCATTGTTTTGAATTGGATGAAAATTGATGGAAATTAGGACCTGTTATATAGAAAATACAGCCAAGTGAATTTACTGTGAGCATCCATAAATAGAATATAGTATCTATAGCCTTCTTTTGAAGTTGTAGGGGAGGGACCCCATACATTAGTATAAATCAGATCAAGAGGATAATGATAAAAAGAATCAAAAATTGAAAATGGCAATTTGTGCAACTTGCCAAGACAACATGCCTGGCATACTGATTTATTTTTCTCAGAACAAGGAATACGACAAAGATTCATAACATGTTTGACAATTTTATTTGAATAATGACCTTCTATGCCAGGTATCAAAATCATTTGCAAGAATAGTAGAATTATAGACAAACACAAAAGATTTTAATCTTGGTGGAGTGAGCTTCAGGTCTTCAAAGACATAGAGTTTATCCTTGAGATAAGAATAACCTGCTAGGTTTCCTGACATTTAACCACACACTTATTAGAATGAAATTCAAAGAAAACACCATTATCCTTAGCAAATTAGGAAACACTAATAAGATTTTTGGTTATATTAGGAACATATAAGAGATTTTGTAGTGTGAAGTGAATATGAGGATTTTTTGAAGAAAAAGATGAGTGTCCAGTATGAGAAATAGTTAGAGTAGTACCATCTCCCACGTGCACACGCTCACCTCCATTGTATTCATTCTTTATCATGAGATTACCAAGATCGTGTGTTAGATGATGAGTGGCACCAGTGTCAGGATACCAGGAATCATCAGCTTGATTGGAAGCGGTGGCAAACATAGCCTAAGCAGAGTGGTTGGTGGAGTTGTCATTTGGGTTGTGGGTCGCATGGGGTGTTGGTTCGATGAGATTTTCATCAAAGTCGTACCAGTAGTGAAATGTAGAGTGACCAACACGGTCATAGAGTTGGCATTGAAGCTTTAGACCACAACCTTGAGTGGAAAAGGTGGAAGTGGATCTGCCACCGCCCCCTCTACCACGAGTTCCTGATCTACCTGAACCACAGTCGCGAGAAGGGTTGGAAATCCCTCTTCTTGATTGGGTTTGACTATGCACAGTGTGTGCTTGAATGGGGATTGTGCCCCTTTGTTTATGACGCTCCAATCTTTCTTCATGACGCATGAGGGAGGCTTCGATTTGGAGAACAGTGAAGGGTTCAGATCGCGTGAGACACGAGGTGATGAGCCCATCATATTCTTTAGGGAGACCATCAAAGATCGCATCAATGTGTTCTTCATCTGTTAAGGGAGAGCCGATTGCGCTAAGGGTTTCTACGATTTGCTTGATCTGGACCAAATACTCGTTGATTGACCCTTGCTTCTTGGTGTTGCAAACTTGAATGCAAAGCTTCTTGATTCGCACTTTCGTTTGGGAAGAGAAATAGGTTTTAAGGATGGCCCAGATTTTGTGTGACTAGACGCAACCAATGACGCGAACGCGAAATTGGTTGTCCATTGATTCAAGAAGCCAAGATTTGAGAAGATTATCCTGCTGCTCGAAGTTTTCATAGGCAAGGTTGACAGAATCAGTTACTTCATCTTCTTCTGGAGAAACCGCGAGGGAATCGCGTGATCCCTAACAATGTGTTGTTTCAAGCGGTGACCTTTGATGGTGGATTCGACAAGCTGCATCCAGGTGAGAAAGTTGTCGTCCGTGAGCTTGCAAGAGATAGTGGAAGAGAAGGTTTGGGGAGCGAAAACCATGGAGGCGGAAGCCATGGATGTGGATCGAGTGGCTTAATCTGATACCATGTAAGGAGATTTCTGAATATGCATTTGCTTTGATATATCTTGAATTCTTGTATATACAGGAATACCTTTTATAGAGAAGAGAGGATTGTTTTATATAGACCTAGACCTAACTACTCTAACTATAAGGATGAAGTTTGTTATTTGTTACGACAGTCTATAGGAGGTTATTTTCCTCTATCCTTTATAGATAATTTATTTAGAGGTGCAAAGATTTTCGGCCAGTGACAGTCACAGTATCCCATAAGCAGAATTAATCTCTGAGTCAATAGATTAGAAATACATGTGCAAGGACAAAAGTAAAAGAGTTGAGTTGGGTAAATCAATCAAAATAATTTTCTACCAGGTCAAATTGAATTGTCTTTTTCCCTTTTCTAATCCTAGTTTAATTTTAATTAATCTCTCACTTTTTATGTGGTTTAAGTGAAGCGTTGTCATGGTAACTAAGGTGGTCAACGCATCGGGATTTGCCTTTTCTACCGCCGCCAAAGATAAACCGCCTGATAAGAAAAATGTTTCTTTCAAAGATATGGTGATTGGTCAACAAGAGATCATACAACCAAGGAAAAGGTTGATATGCTCAAGGAAAACCTAGCAAGGATTGAATATCAAGATAACAACCCTCTCCTTCCAATAGTTTACATTGATGAGAAAGTATTTGATGGTCTTTGTGCACCATGGAATGATGCCTTGGTGGTGAAGCTGCTCGGGAAAAACATTGGGTAACACACGATGAAGGACAAATTAAAGAGAATATGGAAACCACTGGCTGGATTTGAGATCATGGATATTGGCAACAACTACATGGTTAAGTTTCATAGTGAGATTGGTCGTTCAAGGGTTATGTACAATGGCCCTTGGATGATTTTTTATCACTACTTAACAGTGCAATGTTGGTTGAAGGATTTCGTTAGCCCTACGAATAAGATTGATCAACAATGGCATGGATCCATTTTCCTAGCTTGAACCTATTTTACTATGATGAAATCATCCTCCTTACCCTTGCTGCAATAGTGGGAATGCCGGTGAAGGTGGATAGTAACACTTTAAACGTAAGAAGGGGGAGTTTCGCCTGTGTTTCCATCAAGATTGATTTAACCAAGCCAGTTATTGGTAAGGTTTGACTTCAAAATCATTGGTATCGTGTGGAGTATGAGGGCCTCCATCGAATATGCACCACATGTGGATGTTATGGTCACTTGACAAGGGAATGCAAACAAAGCCTAGGCTCTAAAAGTGCAGCTCCGATGATAAGGCAGGCGGCTGGGGTGATGTCGGAAAATTCCAACGCTGCAACGTCCCTCCTGAAAAATCTAGTAGTTAATGATGCTATCAATTTAGGGGGATCGAATAAGTCAAAGATGGAGGAAAATAAGGAACCGGTTCATGGTGATTGGCTAACGGTTAAGAGAAAAAATTGAAAGCCTTCATTGCAACAATCTTCTAATAACAACAAGTCTTTGAATGAGAATAAGTTTGTTGGGAAAAGAGGCAAAGGAATAAAAAGCTAGCAGAAACTTGCGCATGCAGTATCTAAGTCGCATATCCAGGTGCCTCAAATAACACCTCAGTTGCAGGTCCCAACTGACATGGCTCATAGGAAAAATAATTCAACTATTGGTAGCCACAAAAGACATCATTTGGATCATGAAACTTCAAAGAGGCTAACTACACCGACTCAACCTGTTTCTCTGCAGAAAATGAATGGACTCAACCAAAATAAAAAAATTTATGATGTTGGCTTTAGAGCGAAGTTTGCGATAAAGATAAAAGATATTGCTTCTAACTATTTCATTCTTCTTCATGATGATGACGAGGAGGAAAATGGGACACTAGCCTGTGGCTCGGCCAGTAAGGAGACTAATCGAGATGAGGCTCAACAGGTTTTTAATGAGGACCTGGTTGCTGCAAAATATAAGGAAGTGGTTCCTGAAACTCAACCCGATGATATTGTTATGTAGCCGTTGGGGTAGCCGCCCCTTTCTTTCCAATAAGTTGTTAATGGATTATTTCCAAGATTTAACAATTTTGTCGTGGAATATTCAGGGTGCTTTTAGGAAGGATGCTAGAAGGAATGTTCGAGATCTTATAAGATCCTAGAAGGAATTTTGCATCTTTCTTTGTTTTGTGTGTATGAGACTCGCGTTCAGTTTGCGAAGGTGGAGAATTTTTGGACATCAGTTGGTTATATTGCAGTGTTTATCTAGGAGGCTAGAGGTCACTCAAGTGTTATTTGGATGCTAACTTGCCTTAATGATATCACTCTATCTAGAATTGATCACACGAATTAGGCTATTACTTTCTCTCTACAATGAGGTAATGTTATCTAGTCTTTTACTTCTTTGTATGCCTCTCTTTCTTTTGCTAATCGTCGCATGTTATGGGACTATCCAACTCGTTTGTGTAATAGTATTATTGGTCCTTGGTTGGTTTTTGGAGACTTTAATGAGATCATGTTCTTTCATGAAGTTTCTGGTGGTCAATTTGATGCCTCTTGAGCGTGCCTTCTTGCTGATATGTTGGCAAATTGCTACTTGCTAGACTTTTATGTCATAGGAGGCTTATATACTTTCAGGAAGAATGTTTAGTTGGCTGGTCATGTGCGCAAAAAGCTAGATAAAGTTGTGGTTGATGTAGATTGGCAATGTGCCTTTCCTGCAGCTAATGTGGAGGTCCTTTCTCAGCACGGTTCAGATCATAATCCTCTATTTATTAGTTGTCCCAAATTTCAGATTAAAAGATCCAAGATTTTTCAGTTCCAAGCGGCTTGGATGTCTCATCCTGATTACGAGTCTTTAGTTACAAGTACTTGGAACAATTCAAGGGGAGATGTTGTGTTCAAATTGGTGAAAATTAGAGAGCAATCTATTATTTTTAACAAGGATGTTTTTGGCAATATTTTCAAGAAAAAGAAACGGTTGGAGGCTCATATAAAGGGAGTTCATTAGTAGCTTGATTTTTCTCCTTCTAGTGATTTAATTCGATTAGAAAGGGATTTCTAGACTCAATTTTCAAAGGTTCTAGAGGAGAAGGAGCTTTTGTGGTTCCAAAAATCGAGAGAAAACTAGACAAAGTTTAGTAACAAGAATACTAAATTTTACCATACTCAAACTGTCATCCGTAGACATCGTAATAAAGTTACTCGTTTGAACATTGATGGCGTCATGTGCTATAATGACCAGGTCTTAAGCAGAAAAGCTAATAGGTTTTTTAAGCAACTCTTCCAACAAATTCTCATCGTGACCCTCATAGTCTCCATCTGGATTGCATTCCTAAGATCACACAGGAGTTATATGATTTGCTTTTGAAGCCATTCTTTATGAAATATATTAAAGATATTTTCTTCTCTATGGACCCTTATAAGGCCCCTGGTCTAGATGGTTTTCAACCGATTTTCTTTAGAAGCTATTGGCATATCATCTCCAAGGACGTCTGGGAGCTAGTGGCTAAGGCTTTTCATTATGGAGTTATTGATGATTACCTACTAAGACTCTTATTGTTCTTATTCCTAAGGTGGATGATCCCAAAACTTTGAGAGACTTTAGACCCAATAGTCTTTGTAATGTCTTACTAAAGCTCATCTTGAAGATTCTTGTTAAGAGAATAAGGTCATTTTTTGGATGATTTCATTGGCCCTTTGCAAGGTAGTTTCATTCCTAATAGAGGCACCACTAATAATGCTATGATTGCTTAAGAGCTTGTCCATGTTATGCACAAAAAGAAAGGGAAGGTTGGGTTTCTAATGTTCTAAATTGATTTTGAAAAAGCACATGATAGCGTGTATTGGAATTTTCTACGGGTCACCCTCTCTGACTTTGGTTTTCCTCCTCACACTATTAATTTGATTATGAGTGGTGTCATTTCTTCTAATTTGGCGTTGAAATGGAATAGTGAAAAGCTTGATAGATTCTCTCCTACTAAGGGTCTTCGTCAAGGGGACCCTTTGTCTCCTTATTTGTTCATGCTTTGTATGTAGAAGCTTGCCCTTCTTATTCAATCTAAAGTTGAAAATCAGCAACGGTTTTCTATTAAAATCTATGAGAATGGTTTGACTATCTTTCACCTTTTCTTTGCAGATGATTTCTTTTCACCAGTGCAAAGTCTTCCCAGGTGCGCCTTGTTAGAGAGGTTCTTTATTCTTTCTATTTAGCTTTAGGGATGAAGATAAATGTACACAAATCCAGGTTTCTTCCTTCCAAGCATGTTCCTAGAGCCAAGGTTCTTAAGTTTGGAGGGATGTTGGAGTTTCAACATATTTACAATATTGGGCGATACTTGGCAAATTATAGGGGTGCATCTTATATTCTTGGTGAGTCAAATTATAGAGGTGCATCTTATACTTGGCAATCACTGATTAAAGTTGTTGATTATTTAAAGCATGGTTATATCTATAGAGTTTGTAAAGGTAGCATATCTCTTTGGTATGAGAGTGGTTACATAAGGGGCAATTATGCGATACAGTTCCTTTTATTCAAATCCAAGACACTCAACTCATGGTCAGTGATATATATGTGGATGGTTGTTGGAATTTTGATATCTTGTATACTCAATTTCCTTTGGATGTGAAACTTGAAATCCAAAGTGTTTTTCTTAATCCAAATGTTTCGAATGTTCACATTTGGGATCCATCTGCTTTCGGATCTTACTCTACTAAGTGTGCCTATGCATGGCTCACTCGACTTGATGACCCTTTCAGTTTGAATCTGACTAATGATAATTCTGACAGTTGGTCTTGGATTTGGAAGTTGAGGGTACCCGAGAATCTTAAACATTTTGCATGGCTTATAATGCATAATTGCCTCCCTACCAATTGTTTCATATTTCATAGGCATATCACTCAAGATGCATCTTGTCACTTATGTTGTGTTACGAAAGAGATTATTCTTCATGTTCTGTGTGATTTTCTCAGGCTCACAGTACATGGGTGATTATGAAGTTTAACTTTGCTTCGACCTCCGCAAGTAATGATCCCTTACTTTGGTTTAAATATCATGCGCTTGATGATCATGGTACTCTCTTTATTTGTTGTAGTTGGTTCCTTTGGAAGGCTAGGAATGGTGAGGTGTTTAATGACACAGAATGGGGAACTTAGAGTGCATTTGGATAGAGAATTTTAACTGAGGAAAGTAATTTATCAGAGAATTTGAATTTCTGTAATTTAGAATTCATTGTTTGGATGTTTTTTTATGAAGAATTTAAAATTTTGAAATTTTAAAACAGAATTTTAAATAACTAAAAATCTGGAATTTCAATTTCCTTCTAAAAGGTGATAAATTGAAATTCTCTTCTTATAGTCTTCTTCAAGAAACACTGTCTGAGCTCCTAAAATATCGATCGGGTGTGAGCATAGAGGAACACGTATAACTAGCATACCAATCATATCTTCTCTTTTTTTTCATTCATTTTTTTCATCCTCATAATTTTAATTTTTTTTATCCAAACACAAAATGTTGAAAATAAAAGAATTTCAATTGAAGTATTTGAAATTCTTAGAATTTAAAATTTCTCAGAATTTTAAATTTCTCCATCCAAATACACTCTTAGAGAATCTTGAATAATGTCAAAAGGCTTTTCATTGATTCTGCTAAGTTATTGGGTGATCGGCTCCTTCTAGTTGTGATCCTAGATTGGTTAGATGATCTCCTCCTCTTGATAATTTAGTGAAGATCAATGTGGATGGCAGCTCTTTTGGTACTCCAAGGCACAGTGGTTATGGTGGTCTGATCTGAAATCACAAAGGTGCTTGGCTTATTGGATTTTCTGGTAGTTGTGGCACTACTACTAATCTGAACCCTGAGCTTCAAGTCATTGCTAAGGGCTTACAATTAGCTTTGAATGAATGGTATAGGGCGGTTGTATGTGAATCTGATTCTAAGACTACTCTTATGTTGATTGATGAAGGAGTGCATGATACTCATCCTTATGCTCCTATTGTCTCCGATATTAAATCTCTCTCTCTCTCTCTCTCTCTCATAATTCTTAGGATTTGGTGTTTGCTCACTCTCTTTGTGAAGGGAATTCTTGCGCTGACTGGCTTGCCAAATTTGGAGCAACGATGGATTATGGGTTTAAAGTTTGACACTATTGTCCTCCTGTTGTTTCTACCTTCCTGTTAGCTGATATTATGGGAATAGAACATATCATGATTTAATTTTTGTTGTCGTTGTTTTCTTTCCCATTCATAAAAAAAGATTAATTTTAATTAAGTGGTACGTTCCCTCAACAAATTTTTTAGGATGACATCATTTTAACTTCGTTTCTTCAATTGCATTGAAACATACCAAGCGAGGACCTAAGGAAAGAAAAAGATCATTCTTCAAAGTAAATAAATAAATTTAGTACAGTACTTACAGATTCTAAATTTCTAGTGGTAAATAAAAAATCATCCAACCTAGAGATCTTTAACAACGGACCGAGTGGAAGAGATATGCACACCTAGCACAGCACCTACCATAAACTTAGGCAGAAAATCTTTGTGCATTATTTTGAATGCAAGTGGCGTTTACAGCTTACAACAAACACTTGCCACACTTTTTATGCTAAAATTAGAGAGAAGTGTAGGGTCAATCTCCCCATTTCCAGCATGAATAGCATCAATGAACTTGCATGAGTCAGCAAATTGGAAATTTCTTACAAACCACAAATTGCTGCAACTATGGAACCAAACTATCCTCAGTGTGTAATTCAAGGCACACAAGCAATCAAAGAGAAGACCATCAACAAACCTGAAATAAAGGCCAATCAAGGAAGGAATCAGCTTAATAATAATGAAACAAATATCACACTTTATTGCATTACATTCTAACATATTTAACTTGTGGGTAATTTTAGTTAGATTTTTTTTCTTGGTACAAAACCACGAGTATTCTTCATAGGAGACAACCCTGCTTGAGTCGAGTAGAACTATTGTAGGTGACAACACTCTTCCTTCAAGTACTTAATGCAGTTGCATACTCAAGACTTCAACTCGAGATCACTGATTAAACTGAAACAACTTCATTACAATTGTTTCACGGACAAATTCACAGTTTTGAAAACACACTTTAACTAGTATTGAGTATTGTTTTAAAAGCATTTTACTTCATCTTAAGTCAGAATATGCAATTTTTATAACGATCAAACTTAAAGCAACATTTGATCCATGGAGGCTTAAGTCAGAGTATGGTTTTATAGGTCCAAGCCAATACCCAAAATTTTTGGGAAGAAAAAAGGATGAAGAGTGAGAAGACAACCTCTTTGCATTAGAAACCAAAAGGTTGCATCGTGGCTTAATGTGAATGATTCCTGTCATCAGTTTCCTTAATTGTATATGTTCCATCAGCAGGAAAGTGCCTTTGTGTAGATTCTCTGACTTTTCCTCCAGCATGGGAGCTTTGCACAGACTCTTCCATTACATCTTCAGTTATGCTTTGGAAATTCAAAACTGTTTGAATGGATGTTCGGGCCGAGTCTTTTACATCATCCTCAATACTGTAGAATGGATCAAAAGAAGGCTGCCCGTCATCATCTGCAAACTTCATGTCACTATCAAAATTATCAAAATCAAAATTTCGCAGAAGTTCAGGAACAGGCCTACGACCATCTTCTGCACGCATAGATCCCATTTCAAGATCAATTTTCTCCTTTGGGGTCAAAATTCCATCCCCAGTATTTGGAGTCAGAGACCCAACCATCATCTGTTCATCCTCCACAACAAATGATCGGAAATTATTCTTCGAATGGGGAATACTGGAACAAAGTGTTTCTTTCAGATTTCTGCATGATCCCCTATTGAATGGGTTCCCCTTCTTATCATATTGATTTCGGAAGTTCTCGTAAGTTGTCTGCACGATGACAAAAGCAAAGAAGCATAAATAATCTTCATCCAATAAACAACAATCTATAAAAATAATGGTCATGTGGACAAGTCACTGAAGAACAGGATATACATATTACAGACAGGTGTCCCAGTAAGCTTCTTATTAAAAATTTAAAATCAACTCTAATCAGCAGATCCTCTTTAAAATACAGAGAAAAAGAAACTATCTTGAATATGAAAATATAAGTAAAATAATTTGAGTACCCTACAAATCAAATTTATAATATTCACTCAGGGAAAAAGGGGTTATATTAAAATGGCCAAACTCAACATGATGGAAGCATTAAAAACCTGAAGAGAACCTCAAGCCTGAAATGAGCATCACTATAGAAAAAAATTGTGTGCAGTTTGGAGGCCAAAATTTATTTACCTACCTAATTCAGAATGGAGATAATAAAAATAAGTTGCCAGGAAATAATGTCTTGAATTGCTTTCTATTTCCTAGTTATATTATGTCATTTTCAAAGTTCAACTTGAATTGCTTTCTATTTCCTAGTTATATTATATGTCATTTTCAAAGTTCAACACAAAAGCTACACAATCATGTTATTTAATTTGATAAATAACACAAAAGCTGTCCTAACTCATGCAAATTATTAGTATGATTTATTCAGCTGCCATAGATGTCAACTAGAGTCTAGATATCCCAATGTCATCAATGATACTTCATTGTCCATAGCTCACAAAGCCAAAAAAATATTTTTTTCCTTGAATAGTGGAAAATTAAAGATGAACTTGATAAATGTATTCACATTTAAGTTAAATATCTATTTCAAACTCAGCTACAGCACCTAGTGTTCTGTTATCGTCTCACCTTTTCTCCATTTGCCCTCCTCTTAGATAATAAATCTTTTTATCATTTCAATTATTCTATCAATTTCTTCCACTTCTAGTATCATATCCAATAAACTTCTACTTTATTATACCAAAACCAGTGTGCCACTTACACAGATTAAAATTCATAAACTTCTAGCTTTTTTGTACCAAGCAGTTTACCTTCACTAAATCCTGCTAAATTATATGTTCCTGCTAGTGTTACTCATTTGATGCTCAAATGTTAGCAACCATTGAAGCATATTTTTTTATCTTTCAACTATATGAAGGTTACCAAATAATGGTTAATCACTCGTTAGAATCTGTGCACCTCTCACTTGAATAATAAACTAATCTTAAACATTATAATTTTGTTTTCTTGGTAATTTCATCCATGTGAAATTGTAAGCAATACAACAGGATGAAGCAAAGAAAGAAAAATGACAAAAGCATAATAAATAAAGAATCAAAAACGATTAAGAACTTTTTTACATTTTTTGAAGTAAAACAGTCACCTGATTTGTACAAATGAGATAGAAATGGAAAGCTGTGAGGCCACCAACAAACCAGACAGCTATGAAGCAGTATACTATCAGAAAATCTGATACATAATCATGTGTTATTGTCCTCCAAACACCACTGCGGGCAATATTGATACAAGAGAACGAGAAGACATATATGCACAAAATGGTTGATGTCGAAATAAACATGAAGAAGTACCGATAGTTTCGCTGCAATTATGTCAGTATGTTAGAGAATAAATGCTTGTAAGAAATGAAATGAAGTAGAACATTTGGGCACTAGAAAACACAAACGATTCATATTGCTGTTTCTAACCAATTGAACCAAGGAAAAGGGATCTCTAAGAAGAAGACACATTTAAACTGAACATTCTCCTCTCTCCCATCCTCTCCTTACAGGATGGGAGGGAGGTGCATGCAGCAAGACCAATCTAAAGGAGATAATCATATCCTTTACCAACTAAAAATCAAAATGGTATAAAAAAACTACTGCCTAACTGTATACATGATTCAATGAAAACACTGAACATGCAGGAGAATCTCATTCTCCTGCTTATTTCCTTATGCATCCAGTTGTATTGGGAAAGATATTATCGTCTATAATTAAGCATTGCATTTTAGAGCTCTGATACATTTCCTAGTTTCGGCACCTTCGATTACTCATAGCTTCTGCTAAGGAAATGTGATTGGTCAAGAAAGCTCCAGCCACATAGTAGTAGCTTGTATGAAATTTTGTAGTTTGCATGGAAAAGATGCTATGAGTTCATATGATCATGGAAACATTAGACAATAAATCTAAATTAAATTATCTTCCACAGGAGGAGCATGGACATCCCATTATTAAGTAACATGTCAAATGTAGAACTTCCTCAATCCCAAATCCAGAAAAAAATGCAAAACTACTTTTCAAGCTTTTTATGAACAGGTATTTGAGCAATGTGTCACTCAGTTCAAGGTAATCATCACTCTAATCAGACAATTTTTGAAAAAGGAATAGCACGCAGAGCCTAGAGGTCCTCAATTTTTCATGCAGAGCAAGAAAAACCAGTGTAGTTAAATAGTGCCATGGCGTCGCAGATTTTTTGCCAACCGCCCTAGGCAATTTGTTTATATGACGCCATAAGGCGCAATGGCAAGTTTATATGGCGGAATTTCAGCCTTCTGTGATTAGATCTAAACACTGATCTAAGCATTCTTATTTATTTGAGGTTCAAGTGTCAATTGATTAGATCTAAGTTTGGAGTGTTTAGAATGAAATTGTACATTGCAGTAAAAATATGTATGGAACCAACTAGTAACTTCATCACTGCACTTCAAGACACATCATACTAACTTCAGTCACTTGTAGTAATCAAATAGATTCAGAAGATCAACAATGCCTACTTTCAAGTTTATTCTATAATTCTTTTGAATTAATTCCCAAGAAGTATAAGAAAAAAATTGTCGGATAAAAGCATGTAACATTATCTCATTGGAAGTTTCTAAACTTCACTTGTTACAGTATAGAGGACTTACTATTCCAATGCACTGGCCAACCCAGGGACAGTGATGATCAAATCTCTGGACACAATTGTCGCATATAGAACAATGAGAAGTACGAGGAGGACGATAAAGCAAGCATGTATTACAGAACTTTACTTTCACTATGTGACCATTAACAACAATATCTTTAGTTCGAGGTAGTTTCAAATGAGGGGTTGTGCCATTAATCCACTCCATGGAAGGGGTAGGTATATCAAATGTCTCATCAAATTCAGGAGGTCGTGAGTTTCTAGGGACAATTCCAGGATCTCTCCCAGAAGTCAAAAGGAGGAACACTAAATCCTGCACATGAGTTGTCAAACATATCAACTTTATTTTCAAAATAAGAAAGAAGAATTCGTCATATGCTAAGATGAAAGAATAAAATGAGAAGGGATTAACAATCAACCAATCATGAGTATGAAAATGAAATAATGTCACTATATTTACAGAGACTTATCATGATATGGGTATTATTGCTATGGGCTTGTACTAGTGGAACTATATCAAAACTTGACCTTGAAAAAATAAATAGGAGTATTGGGATATTGTTTAAATGTTTTCTACTTAACTTGCTGACACATTAATATTAGTCAGAGTGTTCTTTTCTCTCTTCTTTGTTTTCTTTTTTTTCCTTCTTTCCTTATAATCTCAAAATGGTATTAAAGCCTTTATGACTGAGTGATCAAGAGATTGTTCATTGTTGCCCTTATTCTCCATAATCAAATTTTAATTTCAGTATCACGTCAAGTGAGCATGTATATAATCCACGTTGCATTTCCAAAGGGCTCTTGCATGAGGAGGCACGTTAGATATGAAACACTCTTGGGCTTTTACCAAATGGCTTAAATTTTTAGGAAAGTTGGTCTTTCGTCATTGAAAAGAGCATTTTCAGTTTGGGGGAAAAGCTAGGTATTTTGTCAAAACTAAACAGTTTGAAATACATTCATTTTTTCTTTATATAAAGCAGACACACACTACTTAAATAACATTACAATTCAGAAAATAACTGAATCCGTAAATTTTGAAAAATATTTTTCTTTTTATAACATTCAATACTACAATTTCTTACCGCCTATTACTTTAATCATATCTTACATATGCATTAGATAACTTCATGTGTATATAACTATTCATATTGAAAAATTGGCCAACAACTTTGTAACTGAAAAAAGATGAAACACAAGGGAAAATGATAGAAAGAATGCATAAGTTGAAGACTAGTTAATGTAAACACTCCAAGAATAAACTGCCAAGGGTATTTACCAAAACAGTGAGAACTAAACCCACAATCAATACAGGAAACCAGTAATCATGAATAAGATCATCGGTCTTCTTGATTTTAAGATATATCTTTACACAAAATGCAATTGCAGGTCCAGCAATTAGGAATGTTGTAAGAAACAGTGAAGCTACATCCGGACCAAAAACCAGCCTCCCACCACAGAAAAACTTCTGAAAGAAGTCAAACAAAGAAGAATTAGCAACATGCTTGTTATTGCTTCAAGATCTAATCACTCCTAAATTCTAATGTTTATTTACAACCCAATACAACAAGGTAACAACTTTCAGACAGTTGCCATTTACAGACTTAGAAAATCCACTGCCATGTGAAAATTTATCTATTGAAATGAAAAAATTGACCATCAGAAAAGTGTTCCAATTGAAGTGGCACTAATACCACAACAGCTTCACAATATCAAGGATTTACATTCACATTCGCAAGCATTAATTTTTGTTCGTAATTTACCAGAAAAGCCAATTTACCATTAACCCCTCTAGCAAGCAATAATCAGTACACATGAAGTCCTCAATCATAAAGCAACATTCATCATGTTGAAAAAACATCCTTAACAAGCCAACAAAAGGGCGGTCCCAAAATAAAAAACAGTTTTTTCAACAAAACATAATTGAAACTAAGACAAAGAAGTACATTGAAGGAAAGGGGAGGCAAGGTTGAAGGTTTAAATCCGCCAACTGACATTTCAAATAAAACTAACAAATTAACATTTGCAGATAAAAAAAAAAATACAGCGAATTCAAACAAAGATTGAATTGTGACCAAACATTCAATCAAATGATCATTATCAAAAATCCAATATTGAGAAATGAAAACCAATACAAAATAGAAGTTGAGACAAAATCTCACGTTGCCTCCCCTCCAAACTTGATAGAGCCTTCTTTGTCTGTGACCCGCATTGCCAGAAGGAGAATCCCCCATTTGCGGATTTCTATTCTCAACCATGGCAGCAGCACCACACCACCTCTCGAGTCACCAAAACTCTCTTCTCCCTTTCACCAAACCCATAAAACCCAATTCAAGCCCCGACCCAGAAACGAAATCCTCTTAAAAATCCGAAATTTCCTTCTGGGGTTCCTCCAATTAGCCTCCTTGTGCAGTGCAAAAGGGACAATGCAGATGAAAGAGAGAAGAAAGAGAGACAGAGAGAGAGAGAGAGAGAGAGAGAGAGAGAGAGAGAGAGAATGAAAGAGAAGTTTGGTTTTGCTGTTGATGCTGGAATCGCAGCAATGGAGAATCAAGCTGTGACACCAAATCCAAACGGGAAAATTTGTGGGGTTGAAGGGATCATTGGAAGATGAGAATCTCCATGTCCCCTTTTTCTAATCAATCCCTCAAAGTTTTCAAGCTTTTTTCTTTTTCTTATTATTTTTTTCTCTTTCTCTCTCCCCCTCTTCTTCTAAGTTTTTTTTGTTTTCGCTTTCCCTCTCTCTCTTTTCTTTCTGTCTTTCTCCTTGGAATCCAAAGTGCTGACAGCTTTTGGGGGGTTCTCGTACGGATTTCCCAATTCTTCGCGCGTAATGTTTCTTATTCCGTTACAACATTATAAAATGCTATGCCAAGGTACCAATGTTTTTTTTTTTTCTTTCTTCTTTTGCATTACTGAAAAATACAAATTCATATAGAGAAAAAAAAAACATATACAATGTTAAGGTAAAAAATTTATACACACATTTAATCACAACTCATAATTTGAATGATGATATTTTATATCATAAATACATAAATATTAGACTCATTAATATTTATTTATCATTCATTATTAAATTTTCTTAACTTTCTTATGAAGTAGTTTCTGGGAAAAAAAAAATCATTTTAATACACTTGTACGATAGAAAGAGTTTATAACTAATGTAAACACTTTTACATGGTAAAGTAATCAGAAATTGCGTTAGCCAGAATTTTTAAGGTAATTATAAAGTTCATTAACTTTATCATGCATATATAATTCATATGATATTAAAAATGATGTCGATTATGTGATGTCTAACGTCACTCTATATATATATATATATATGATGTTTAAATAATGAAACTTTTAATTATACATCTTTACTCGACTCAGTTTAATTAACTTAAAAACTTTACCTGATGAATAAAAATAATTTTTTAAGAAATAAAAAAAATCTCAAAAAGTCAAAAGGCACAACTCATGGTACTGAAGAAAACAATTCACATGCAACATAAATCTGTTCAGACAATTTAATTTTAAAATTAAATTTAATAATAAATATATTTTTAATTAGTATGTACAATGTACAGTTAGGAGGACACTGAGTAGTAAACTAATTACAGTTATTGCCCTGTAAGTCTTACAAAACATTTCAATCTCTTCGACAAGATGATAAGATGTAACGAGTACGGTAATTCTTACAAAAGTCACAACATGATGAACAAAAAACCGAATAGAAAAATCTGAAGACTCTCCTTTGAGCAATTCGCCAATTCTTGCATGCATTGCTGTCGGAATTAGATCGCATGTGCTGGTGCGAGTGTGATAGGTTTAATTGGGAAAAATTGGTTAAATCAGTATAAAATAGGATAAATTAAACTAGATATAACCCGTTTGAACCAATTTGTTGATTAATTTATTTTTCCTTTTTCTTAATTGAAAGTTAAAACATATAATTGTAATTATTAAGAAACTCTAGCTCAATATTATAATGCTTGATAATTATATTTATTTATTTTCTAACTATAATTAGTAATGAATATTATTGTATGCCGTTCAACTTAAATATTAGGATATATTTAATTTCGTTTCATATTTTATTTTAATATTATAAGTTTTGAATAATGACATTTATAAGTCGAGTTTAGATTTTAAGAACATTATGTTATTTTTTTGTTTAATACTAGTTAATATATTATATTTTAAATTAAAATAATACTATTTATTTAGTACTGGTTCAATAAAAAATTTAACCACAACCAAAATATTAAGATCTTAAACTAATGTCTTCACCAAATTGAGTGGCCGCCCTAATTTTAATTAAAAATTGCTTCGGTATGATATTATATATTTCTTTCTTTGATAGGAGAGGGGTAGCATTTATGTGCCCTAACTTGCTCTCTTATCACAAGTTTTTTGTGCTTGAATTAGTCTCTTGTTTGTCCTTCTTCTGTTTCCTTAAATACCAATTTATTTTTCTTGTTTGCAGAAACATATTACTTACCTTCGAAAATGTACCAACTATGACGGGAAGTAGGTGATATGTTTAAATAAGCATTATCAATGTGCAAAACTATTTAATTTATATTTTTGTTCTGAATATATGTAGATGATCATGACCACAAATTTACGTATAAACTTTATTGTGAAAAAATATTGATTATGAGTTTTTATATTTTATTTGCTGTTATGTGTCTAACATTATTATTTCATGTGCTGTAAAAAAACATTATTATTAAATGTTTAAAAAAGAAGGTAGAAATGTATGGTCTGTTTGTGTTTAAAATAATCCTAATTAATTACTCCATCAAGTGATTTATTAATAAAAAGGGTGTGAGACCAATCTTAAACTTATTAAGTCTCATAGACCGGCATATATATATATATATATATATATATATATATATATATATATATATATATATATATATATATATATTATTTTTTGGATACTATTAATTTTTTGGATACAATTAATTTTTTTTTAAAACTATTAGACTTTGATTACACATTACTGCTCGATAACTTCTATTTCTATTATCAAGGACTTTAATTACAATTTAGGTGTGAGTCATGTGCCCTTTTATATTCTTCATTTTGATTGACTTTCCTTTTTCTTTAACTTTCCTATTACGTTCCTACTCCATAAAATATTAAATATTTATTGTGAAGAAGACTTTTAAAAAGATTATCAAACCAGACCAGACTTTTAAAAAAGTAAGGCCGAGCCAAAATAAAAATCTTTGATAGGTTATAGGTCAGGCTCAAGCCTCAAAGATTCATCGTAGGCTAGACTCAGGTCTTTCAAAGTCTGACATGCCCTGACCTATTCTCACCCCTACTTGCAAACATATATACTAATCACTACAAGTCTCCTAATTAAAACATCTTTAAAATACACGATTACTTTTTCATTTGTGCAAATAATTTCGTATTTAATATCTTGATTAATTATGTTTTTATGGAGGTGCTAAGTGACTTGTTTTAAGAAACATAAAAGTTATCATGGTTGTGTAATCAGTTTGTAATAAAATAAGTGGAGATGATGTACTATATAATAATATAGACATGCACACATTGGTAATGGTGGGTGCCATGAATGTCTAAGTCGTCGAAATTACCAAGAGAAAA
The DNA here is from genome assembly GCF_000004515.6 of Glycine max. Classification (NCBI taxonomy): domain Eukaryota; kingdom Viridiplantae; phylum Streptophyta; class Magnoliopsida; order Fabales; family Fabaceae; genus Glycine; species Glycine max. The sequence continues at coordinate 34,277,321 of NC_016090.4, forward strand.
TGATTTTTCTTCGCGATAAGGAGTGTCTAGAATATGCTTTATAAATCAAATCACCACATAGTAGACAAGGAGATACCAATCCAATGGAATGGTGGAGCCAGATTTATTATTATATATAACTTATCTTATATATATATATATATATATATATATATATATATATATATATAGAGAGAGAGAGAGAGAGAGAGAGAGAGAGAGAGATGCTGCTTTGAAGAAGCATTTGGCACAACGTGGCATCCAATAGCAACCAACTAAAACTTGCCTGGTCAAGTTTCAAACTTCAATCTCCAACTCACAAACAGTAATATAGTACTAATTAATGGCCTTTTCTTTTTCTTTTTGTCTTTTTTTGGTGTATGTTATCCATTAAAAAGTGGCTATTAAGGTCAGACGACGTAAAATAATATGGTTGTTGCTCCTAGGAATTAAAGGCATACATCCTAGCTGGCAGATTTTAATATCTAATTGAAGGGGCACATTAAGATAAATAGAATGAGATTTAAAACAAAAACAGGTATCTCTGCAGATAAAATGGCAAGCGAACATGTCATTGAACTAGAAAATTACTATAAGAAAAGCACAGAATAGAATGAAAAATTTAGTGTCTATCATGACACTGGGTTGGTGCCACTTTTCAAATTCAATTTTTTTATAAATTTTAATATAAAAATAGTTAGTGTTAGCCAAATAAGTGTCGACTTGGCTTATGTTAATTTTTATGTATTATAAATGTGGAAAGTAACATCAACTTTAGTGTCAACCTGAATGATGCTCATTAATGTTATCTAAGCCCTAAGGGGAAAACATATAATCAAAGTGATAGGGATGATTAATTAGGGAGAAGCACTCACATAGATTTTGACATGAAGGAGAGCTCCAAACTTGAGTCTCCAAGTCCAAACTCTACCTTCCTTCCCCTCCTTCTCCATTCTCTAATATGTTAATATTATATTTGACTTTAAATGGGACTAAGTTAGATCTTTAGGTTGTTAAATGTATTTTCATTGGTTATGCTCGTAACAAAATGTGATACAATAATATTATCATTTAGAGATTATTGCATCCATGTTTATAAGGATGTCACTTTCAGGAAACAAATTAAGACATTCTACCTTAATCCTCAACCTCAGGGGGAGAATATTTTTTAAGATGAGTTTCTTGAGTTGTCCTTTCTACTTATGTAACATATGACATCTTCCAACACATTTTCTCGAAATAATAAATCCCTTGAACCAGACTTAATGTCCAAATTGAACACTGAGAATAAACTTTTTGGAAAGCAATATCATCGTATACAAATACCCAACCTGGTTCGACTACAACTACAATCTCCAAAAGCGGAGGTAAGTAGTCATTTGCATGAAGAATCCTTAAATACTTTATGTGATACAAACCATGATGATTTACCTATTTCCTTGATAAAAAGGAAAATGATCTTATGTCAAGTATCCTATATCCCAATATGTGTCCGCTAAGCAATCTTCACTCTAACACTAGAGTTTCACTCCAGATTGATTCTATTAGAATCCCTACATCTATACAAAAAGCCTTAAAGTATGAGAATTGGATTCAAGCCATGAATGAAGAGATAAGTGCATTAGAAATGAGTGAAACTTGGGAGATTAAGAGATACAAAAGCAAGGCAAAAGGTTGCATGTGGAAATACATGTTGAAATATCGGTCTAATTATGCATTGGACTAGCATACGACAAGATTGGTTACCAAAGGATACACCTAAATTTGAGATTAATTATGAAGAGACATTTTTTCCAATACCAAAAAGGAATGCAATAATGATCAAACATTCCTTGGCCATTCATTTGGTTGGAAAATGCATCAATTTGATGTTAAAAATGCATTCTTGGACAAAAATTTAGAGGAGGAAGTGTTAATGAATATCCCACCTGGATATGGTACCACTAATGGAGGTAATAATTTATGTAGATGAAAGAAGGACTTGTATGACCTCAAGTAGTCTCCTTGTGCTTGGTTGAAAAGTTCAATCAAGTTATGGTATTCTTTGGGGTACAAGCAAAGTCAAGTTGATCATACATTTTTTACAACATATTTTCAAGAAGGAAAAATTGTAGTACTTTTGGTCTATGTAGATTGTATTTTTATTACAAGTGATGGTGAGCTTAAAAAATAAGTTCTAAAGATAATTTAGCTACTCAGTTTAAGAGGAAGGACTACGGGAAGCTAAAGTGTTTCCTTGGGATAGAAGTATCCTACTCTAAACAAGGCATCTTTATTTATCAAAGGAAATATGTTATATCTCCTTAAAGAGATGGGTGAATTAGGTTGTAAGATTTTTGGAGCACCTATATAGCAAAATCATAGGATTTGGAACAGTGAAGAAGGCATAGGGGTGGAGATGATCGAGTATCAAAAACTTGAGGGTAAGCTTGTTTATCTTTTTTTATATGTAGGAATTGAATATCGTACCAGGAAATTTACAACACTCACGCATTTTGCTCAACCAATTGAACTAGCCCCCCCCCCCCCCCCCCCCCCTTGGTAAATTTGTTTATCTATCCCACAACAAGCTTGATATAACTTGTTGTAAATAAAATTCCTCGATATTTAAAGGCCACTCTAGAAAAAGAACTTATATTCAAGAAGGAAAGAAGTTTATTTATGGAATTATATACATATGTTAGACTATGCGAGGTCAATTCTTGACAACAAATCCATCACAAAATATTGATTAAGTGAAAATTTCGTGACATGGAGGAGTACAAAGCAACTTGTAGTTGCATGATGAAGTGTAGAGGTAGATTTTAAAGTCATGATGCAAGTGGGTGTGAGTTTTTATGGATGAATATTATTCTCAATGACCTTAAAAATTAAGTATGAAGCTCGTATAAAAACTAATGTATCCTAGTGTCTGAAGGCTCCTTGCTATACAAAGGTATGAGAGAGGACCATTGTACACAGTGTTATCCTTGTGTATACAAAAAGGTTGTTTCTAGATTTGAACCTAGGATCAACTGGTTACCAAGGCACAACTTTACCGGTTGTGTCAAGGCTCACCCTCAAGTGTGAAGCTCTTATATGAGACTATATCGTGATAATAAATTTTCCATCAACATTGCAAACAACCCAATTGGCATGAAATAACAAAGCATACAAAAATAGATGAACATTTCATTGAAGAAAAATTAGACAACAATCTTATAGATATAGTGTACATCCCTTTAGGATTCTAATTGGTTTATCGATGTATTCACTAAAGTACTTCCTATAGAGTAGTTTTGAGATTTAATTACCTTATGATTGTAAATGATTGACATTCGTTCAACAGCTTGAGGGGGAGTATTGTATAATATATTAATTGTAATTATTAAAATTTAATTTTTATCTTTATTTTGCCTGTATAGATTCTTAATTAATCTCAAGAGTTGTTAAGTTTAGTTTACAATTTTTTAATGTTCCTAAATTAAATTTGATAATTAAAGCCTATATATAGGAGTTATTTCCTCCATTTTATAAGCATCATATTAGAAATAATTTTTTTTTTAATTTCCTCCTTTTAAATCTTTCTAGTTTTCAAGTCTTTTAGAAATTCTCCAAACTTATATTTGATCCATTGACACTCAAACCTCACAATTGAATAAGAATGTTTGGATTATTTTATTCTTATTTTTGCAAGAGCATGGGAACATTTAATTTAGGCTCTGCATGCTATTCCTTTTGAAAACTGATTTTGTTAGAGTGATGATTACCTTAAATTGAGTGGCACATTATTTAGGTATCAAGTCACAGAAAGCTGTAAAAACATTTTTACAATGATAATATGAATTGTTTGTTTTTACTAGTATCCAAATGTTCTACTTCGCTCGAGCGTAACTATTGGTACTTCTTTGTGTTTGTTTTAACAACAACCATTTTGGATCTACATATCTTGGTGTTCTCTTGTATCGGTATTACCCAAAATAATAATTGGGAGACAATAACAAATTACCATATAACAGATTTTTTTTTATAACATATTGTCTCCTTACAGTTTGGTTTGTTGCTGGATTCACCGTTAGCCTTTTGTGTGAAAATTGTATAAAAGTGATTATTTTACTTCTCCAAATGTGAAAGTTTTGAATCATTTTTTATTTTTTATTTATCAAAAAACATGCTTTATATTTAAGGTCATATATTAATGGTGTAAAATAATTTTATATCATCAACGAATCAAAAGTTACTCTTGGTATGACTTTTAAAGTAACGTAAAAATCAACAAATTAATCATAATAATTGTATATAATTGGATGATAATACAAAATTATTTTATGATGCATATATATCATCTATTTTCTATTATATATTACCTAATAATATATTTATATATTTTAAATAAAAATCATAATTTTTTATAAAATATTATTTAATTATTGACATATTACTTTGTTTAAAATGAATATTGGAAGAAATAAAACAAGAATTTTGTGGTAATATAATTTGTTCAAATTTGAAGGCATTTGTAGTTTTGTTTTGACAATTGATTTAAATTCTTGCTATGTATAAAAGCTATATATCTATATCTAAAGGTGTATGGTTTATTGATCTTGGTTTTTTTTTTTTATTGTTGACTTTGTAGCCAAATCGTAATTGCATAGACGATTATCAATTGCTTAACAATTTGGAAGAGGAAAGATGAAGGCAAATCATGATTTTGGTGGAGGGAAAAGATAATTAACAATGTAATTTTGGTAGTTACAGATTATTTATGAAATGTTTGTTAACAACTTAAAAGTAGGAGAACAAATGAATGCATATCTTAATAGTTAACTTATATTATGACTCTTTTTTAATTACAATGTTATTGTGGTAAGGATAAATAAATACATGATTGATGATTTTATGTCCTGCAATTTAATGTTTAGTTAGGAAGTGATGCGAGAATTTGAGTATTCATAATTTGTTTAAATATTTTTATTAAATATATACATAAACATTTATAAATATGTATAAATAATTATAGATATTGATATATATATATATATATATATATATATATATAAATTTATATTTATAAATGTCTTATCGTTTTTAGTTATATAAAAAATTTGAAAAAATTAGTTTGATAAATATATTCATACTTGTATATAATGCATAATTTTAATAAGAAATATTAATTTAGAGAAATATTTTATAACTATTTTAAAAATCTTCTCACGGTAAGAAATGGACCAAGTAAGGTATTTTGAGAAGAAGAAAAAATAATACCATACCATTCACATTTATAATGTTGTAACGAAATAAGAAACGTTACATGGATAAAACCCGCAAAGAATTGGGAAATTCCAATCCGTCCGAGAACCCCGAAAAGTTGCAACGCTATAGATTCGAAGGACAAAGAGAAAATACGTAATAACAACAAAAGAAATGATAGATGGATGGTAAATTGACTTTTTCGGGTAAATTATAAACAAACATTAGTGTTTGCATGTGTGTGGTTAATCTTGCATGGTTGTTGTTCCCCTTCCAATGTCCATTTTCATGTATGTATATGTGTTATGTGAATACCAATGATGTTTTGATATTGTAACTTGTGAGGTTGTTAATAACATCTCTAGGTTTGTTGAAGTGTTTTTTAAATGAAGAAATGGTTTCTTTTTTATTGGATTAAATAAATGAGACAATGAGAGTTTTTTAGAAATAAGATATATATATATATATATATATATATATATATATATATATATATATATATATATATTATAAGAAATTGTTTCTTAACAATAAAAAATAATATTTATTTAATACATAATAACACCATAATTAAATAAAAATATAAAAAAATACAAGTTTTTTGAAGTTTTTTAAAAAAATTTATCATTAAAGTAAAATTGTGTATAAATTTTTTATAATGACATGATACTTTAGGAATTACAAAAAAATAATATAAAAATACAAAAAATAATTCAAAAAACCCACTTAAAACATTTTCATTAGAGTGTCTCTAAGTTACCATTGCCACATCAATTGGAACTTTTTTTCTTTTGGTCAAAATTTTAGTTCTAAATTTGGACATGGTTATCAATTTTTTAAGCTTGTAAATGTCTACCATGAAAAGCTTTTACCTTGTTGCATTGGGTTGAAAAAAAATATATAATTTAGGAATGATTAGATATCTTGTATTACAAAAAAATAGAATTTTTTAGGAACATCCAATAATTGCATTGACTAAAAAATAAATTTTTAACTATAACTAATTATTATATATAAAAGAAATAGGATGTTTTGATGTACATTTTATTATATTTATTTTATCTTTATAACTATATTCATAACTTATTATTTTATTTATATTATTACCTTTATAAATTACCCGCTAACTAATTATTATTTTTCATTTAATAAATAAACATGAATAAACAGTTAGACGTGCATGTTTTTTCCTAGAATGTAATAATAATATGTCATTACCTCAACATTTTATTTTTTTAATTATTTTTATATGATACATATACATCTATTACATAACAATTCTAACGGGATTTGCAGGATCAATTTCAATGTTTGAATCAATAGTAATTTGAAACGTATACCCTTTTATTTGTCTTTTTGCTTTTAACACTTCAAACGGAACATGATGGATGGGCATAGTTCCACCGTTTCATTAACAGTGGATTGACGCACATATTTCCACCCTTTTATTATTGTTTGTTTCTCGAGCCAAATTTTATTTTATGAGGAGATAAATGGCTAAATTGTGTTTTTCCTATAAATATATAAATTGGAAAACTGTTTATTTATTAAAATAAAGTTGAACTCAGGGAGGTTTGCTTTGCAAAATTTTAATGAACTCTCTTAAATATGAAGATGAAAAAAATATTTTTTTTTGTTTGTTACAAATTTTTGAAAAGTATTTTTGGATATTATTGATTCCTTAAAATGATATAATTTCTTGTTTTATCATATTTTCTTACATTTATATTCTCATTAGGAGGAGTGAAAAATTGTATTCCCATTAAATATGAAAATTTATTGTCTAATACATATGTAACTTTTTATTTTATTTAAATTATTTTAAATTTAAAAAAATATTCTAAAAAAATTAGAATTTAATCAAACATTTTTTGAAAAACACACCAGAATGATATTTTCATGTTACATTTGAGAAATAACATTCTTAAAATGGTAAAAAGATTCCGTGAAACAGGGTTCCTAAAATTAAAATTAAGTATCACAAGTGGACTTGTCTTTTCTCTCTCTTTTAAATAGTTCATAATTAATTTCTCGAGTCAGTAGTTTTTTATTTCTATTAGGAGATAAAAGGCTAATTAATGTTTTTATTATATAAATTACTAACATTAGAATGTTGTTTATTAAAAAAATTAAAATTAAATTTAGATATCACAAGTCAGCTTCAATATAAAAGATAAGAAAACATGATAAAAAAAGAAAATTATAACCTATATTACATCTAAAAAATTATGGTAGTCTAATTTTTAAGATACAAATCATGGGAGTGAATTTGGTTTTAAACCGGTGAAAACCAATATTAAGCCAGTGACCCGGCGGCAAATTTACCTCAGAGGGCTTGTTTTAGAAACATTTTACCAAAGAGGGTTTCTTTTCAAACTTATCACAGACGGGGTCTGTTATGGACGTGGATGCTGTCATTGTTGCCGGCGGGAAAGCTTGTACCGCCATTGACAACTGCGGGAACAAGGATCCCGCCATTGGCAACTGCGGCACTCAGCTTAACCCGCCAGTACGAACGGCGGGACGCGGAGAGAGAGAGCTGTACCGCTGATAGCAACGGCGGGACGAGGAGAGAGAGAGTTGTACCGCTGATAGCAACGGCGGGACGAGGAGAGAGAGAGCCTGTGCCGCCATTCCTCTTGGCGGGACATGCCAACGTGGCAGTCCCGCCACTGCCTCCTGCGGAACACCTTAACGTTTCAGCTTGCAGTGATGAGAAGCTAGGTAGGTGCAGGTTCTGAAAAGCCTATTGCATGTTCTGAAAAGCCTATTGCATGAACGTTAAAAAATTTTGAACGTTGAGTAAGTTTTCAGCTATAAAAAAAATTGGTTGAAGTTCATTGTTTACGCTTACATTTCTCTTTACCTGTGTTCTATTTCTCTTTGTTTCTTCTTCTGTGTGTGAGAGCTTACTGTGCTTGCGTGTGCTCGTGGTTGAAATTTCTTTGGTGCTTGTTGCTGTGCTTCCATTTCAAGTGTGCCCTTACTCTTATTTTCACATAAATTCCTGGTAAGTATTTTTTAAGTAAATCTGTTAATATATATTATAAGTTTAAGTTAGTTCTTATTAAGAAATATTCTAAGTTAGTTAGTATGTAAATAGTAGGTTAGTTATTATTATCAAAAGTTCTAAGTTTAAATTAGTTAGTATTCGTAGGTATTTTTTTTACGTATTAATAGATATTTGAATGTTAGGTTAGTTAGTATGAAAATATTATTTGGTTAGTTAGAATGAAAATTTTATTTAGTTATTGTATATATTGTTAGATATTATTTGGTTATTGTATATATTTGGTTGAAAATAATATTTGGCTGAAAATTTTATTTGGTTATTGTATATATTTGGCTGAAAATAAAATTTTGCAGAAATAATATTTGGTTGAAAATTTTATTTAGTTATTGTATATATTTGGTTGAAAATAATATTTGGCTGAAAATTTTATTTGGTTATTGTATATATTTGCCTGAAAATAAAATTTTGCAGAAATAATATTTGGTTCAAAATTTTATTTAGTTATTGTATATATTTGGTTGAAAATAATATTTGGCTGAAAATTTTATTTGGTTATTGTATATATTTGCCTGAAAATAAAATTTTGCAGAAATAATATTTGGTTCAAAATTTTATTTAGTTATTGTATATATTTGGTTGAAAATAATATTTGGCTGAAATAGAAAATAATATTTGGCTGAAATTATTATTTGGTTACTGAAAATATTATATATTTGTTTAGTTAGTATAAAAATATTACGTGTATATATATATATTTAGTTGTTGTATATATTATTAAATTTTATATATGTGATATTAGCTTTTGTAGTATTAAGTATATATTTAGACGGATGATACTTTAGCCTAATAAATATATATACATGCATGATATTTAGGATGACATAGGTAATATTAGATTTTTTATTATTAGGCACAAGTTAATATTAACTTTAGGTATATATTTGTAAATTATAGACACACGGAAATTTTTAGTTTTTGTAATATTAAATATTTGACACTTAAATAAATAATTGTAATATTAGACACTTGACACACGTAAATTTATCTTTTTAGTATTATAATTTTGTATTTTAAATAAATGAGCTGATAATTTAATATTATTGGAGTTAATTATTTTTAGTTAGAATGCTATATATATTATTTGTTAGTTTTAATTTGTAGGTTAATATCATTTGTTATAGAAAATTTACGTGATTAAATATATGATACATTGTACATTGCTATTATTTTTGTATAATAAATAATTAGTTAGTCTATATTTTATTCAATTATTTATTAATTAATTGTAGAAAAAAAAATAGTAATAAATTAAAGATTGCTTCACATGTATTTTAATTTATGTATAGAATATATTAAAAATTGGCCAGTTTGATTTTTTACAAATTTATTGTTATATTTTAAAGTTTACTAATAAATTAAAGTTTTCTTCACATGTATAATATTTTATTTTGCAGTAGCAATGGCATCTTCATCATCATCTTCATCACATATTAACATTAAGTCTGGCCCCATCGATACTGATGTATTATGGATGCAACCTAAGCATGTTTCAGAACATGTTTGGAATGGGGAAGAAGAAAGGAAATTACATATCAGACGCGCTGTCCCCACGTATCAAGGGGAAGAACAAATTCCAGAGCAAATTTTTCCTTTTCTTCAACAATCTGGTTTCGGGTGGATTATCAAGATGGGATACTTAAAAATAAATGCCTCACTAATTAGTGCTCTAATAGAAAGATGGAGGCCGGAAACACATACGTTTCACATGAGATGCGGAGAGTGTACTATCACTCTACAAGACGTCTCTGTGTTGTTAGGTATAAGTGTGGATGGTTTACCATTAATCGGTCCAACAAATCTTGATTGGGCTGATTTATGTGAGGAATTATTGGGAGTCAGACCACAAGAAGGTGAAATTAAAGGTAGTGTGTTAAATTAAGTTGGCTGGCTCACCATTTTGATCAAATAAATAATGACGACGACGAAGAACAAGTACGAAGGTTTGCCCGTGCATGGATACTGAGATTTATTGGAGGTGTCTTGTTCGTTGACAAAACCAGTAACAGAGTTTCGGTAAGGTACCTTCAATTTTTACGTGACTTTGAAGAATGTGGCAGATATGCATGGGGAGCTGCCGTACTTGGTTTTCTATACAGAGAGATGTGCAGTGCCACCGATTATAAAACTAAATCAATCGGAGGTATGTGCATCTTACTACAATTGTGGGCATGGGAACGATGTCCAACCTTGGCTCCAAAGAGGACTCCTTCCCAATAGAAAATACACCACTAGGGCACAGGTCAGTCATTTTTAACAGCGTCTTTCATTTCAATAGAATAAATGGTTTTAGGGTATATTAAATTTTATTCTTTGTAGGTGGCTGCGACGTGGAAACCAACATATCGGCAATGATGATGTGAAAGTTTTTCGTCGCAAGTTGGATATTATGAAACGTCATGAGGTAAGAACCATGCTATTGTATTTGTAAAATAAAAAATTATATGTCTTATTTTACTACAATGTTCACAACTATGTTGTTATATGCAGTTTGTGTGGGAGCCTTACCCATCAACCGTTATATCATTGTTGCCTCCCGTTTGTTTAGTCGGAAGTCTCGCGTGGTACGCGGTGGTGCCACTAATTTGTTTCCAAGTTATTGAGTGGCACCAACCGACAGAGTCTTGAGACAATTTGGGATGCAGCAACCAGTTCCAGAGTCTCCTTCACAACCCCTAAACATTCATGGCATAACATTAAAGGGGAAACATGACGAAAATTGGGGGCAATTGTTCGCCCCAATGATTCACAGTGGAATAATCGCATGCATTTAGGGTCGACGCTTATCCCCGACAAGAAGGCCTATTGAGTTTTAACTCGGACTACATGGTCTGGTATAGGCGAAAGACAAAGATGTTTGTTGACCCAGAAAATGCAAAGACGGCTACATTGGTATTTTTTAATTTTTTTCAAATTTTAAGTTGAACTTTTATTTAATGATGGCCATTAATTTTCTTACCTTATAAATGCAGGGTGAAGTTGCGGAGGCATTACAATACATGGTGTCTCCTCAAGGGAGGAAAACATGCACATTTGATGATCTCGTGCCTTATGTGGAAAAAATTACAATTTTATCCGAAGAGCAAGAGAGAGTCACTGAGCCAGTGTCACATGGTCCAGCATCAGAGCGTCAATTTCCCGCACAACAGTTTCACATGCTTCAGTCAAGTATTGAAACTCAGGGGATAGACAGAAGAAGGGACACTGTTGAAGCGGAAGAATATTCCCAACAAATGGCGGAGCGTGGCCATGGAATGTATTACACGCCACAAACATTTGCTGAGTATCCGACACAGATGTATCAGTATCCTTTTCAGGGTCATGACACTGATACTTCTGCAACCCAGCAATCGTTCGGTGGTTTTGCGGAAACACAAGCTCATTTTTCATGGCCCACAATGACCCCTTCACAGCAATATCATGGGCCAATTCCAACACCTAATGCCCCGTTAGGAACACAATGGAATGTACCGGGACAAATACCTAATACGGGTGACTTATTCGGTGTTGATTTGCGTCACGCATTTTCTGCGGAGGCTGACGAAGAAGAAGCGGGGAGGCATCGGGGCAGAAGAAATCCTGATCGCCAAGCACGAAGATGGGATCGACCATGTGGCACATCCTCACAGCATCACGGACACCAAAATGAATGATTTGCATGTCTCCGTTGATTAAGGCTTTGTTGTATATTTGTAATTTGACATTCATGCCGTAATGTATGATATTCAGTTTATTAAGGCTTACTTATGGATAGAATTTATGTCGCGTATCAAACTATAATAATCAATGAACCCTAAACCAAATAACAAACGTAGCCAAAAGGAAAAAACTAATGTTTCTAAGTAACGATGAACTTCAATGTGAACTAAACCCTAACCCATAAAACATAAAAAGTATCCCATAACCCTTAAATATGAAACACTAACCCTAACCTATAAAATATAAGCACTTAGCACTAAACTGTTCCGAAATAAACCCTAATCCTAAAATAAAAACCTAACCCTAACCCCTAAAAGTTAGCCCTAACCCAAACACCAATGCACTAAACCCTACCCCGAAAAATACAAATAACCTAAACCTCACCCATAAAAATTAGTCCTAAACCCTGAAATTTTCATAACTAAACCCTAACCCTTAAAATAAAAAACTTAGCCCTAACCCTAAAAATTAAGAACTAAAGCCTTACCCTTAAAATAAAGTAATTTTATTTCAACTTCTAAATGTAATTTTATTTCATTAGAAGTACACATTCAGAAAAAAGTAATTTTATATCAACTTCTAAATGTAATTTTATTTTTCTAAAAAATAAGAACTAAACCCTAACCCTTAAAATAAAAAACTTAGCCCTAAGCCCTAAATTAAATAAATTAACCCTAACCCCTAAAATAAATAACCTTGCCCAAACCCCTAAGAATTAGCCCTAACCCTTCAATGTTCAGCACTAAACCCTAACCCCAAAATAAAAAAGCTAACCCTAACCCCTAAGAATTAGCCCTAACCATTCAATGTTCAGAAATAAACCCTAACCCCAAAATAAAAAACCTAACCCTAACCCCTAAGAATTAGCCCTAACCCTTCAATGTTCAGAAATAAACCCTAACCCCTAACCCCTAAAAAATAAGAAGTAACCCTAACCCTTCAAATTTTAAAAAATAACCCTAACCCTAAAATAAAATACACTTAGCCCTAACACCTAACAAATAAGAAGTAACCCCTAGCCCCTAAAAAACAAGAAGTAACCCTAACCATTCACATTTTAAAAAAATAACCCTAACCCTAACCCTAACCCTAAAATAAAAACCTTAGCCCTACCCCCTAAGACGTAACCCCTAACCCCTAAAAAATAAGAAGTAACCCTAACCCTTCAAATTTTAAAAAATAACCCTAACCCTAAAATAAAATACACTTAGCCCTAACACCTAACAAATAAGAAGTAACCCCTAGCCCCTAAAAAACAAGAAGTAACCCTAACCATTCACATTTTAAAAAAATAACCCTAACCCTAACCCTAAAATAAAAACCTTAGCCCTACCCCCTAAGACGTAACCCCTAACCCCTAAAAAATAAGAAGTAACCCTAACCCTAACCCATAGTTCTAAACACTAAAACCTAAGGCTTAGACACTAAACCATAATGACTAAGTCCATAGTTTGTCATTGTAGATAGTTTAAAAAACTAAGGTAGACAAATTACTTAGACACTAACATTTCTAACTAACGATCAACACCAATGTCACTCAACCTCAATTGATCCACTCCATTTATTTCAACTTCTAAATGTAATTTTATTTCATTAGAAGCACACATTCAACAAAAAGTAACTGACGATTTCATTGAAGACCAACAAGTAAATACATTCAACAAAACCTAAAGCAATACAAGTCAGTCATGTAACATACATAAATCAATTAAATGAATTACTCCCACGGTCAGATTGCATTGGACATCGGCGCCTATTGTGCCCTTCAGCTCCACATCTACTACATTTTTGTCGGTGGTCAGATGGTTCGACCCAATCCATCTCATTCCTTATCCTTGTTGATTTTGGCCGACCTTTCGCACGAATTGTAGTTGGGTCAGGGATTAGTGTCCATGCCTCATCAGAAGGAGGAATTGCCGCTTCATTCCCAAGAGGCCACCACTGTGCGGAGTATCCTAACCCTTCAATGTTCAGAAATAAACCCTAACCCCTAACCCCTCAAAAATAAGAAGTAACCCTAACCCTTCAAATTTTAAAAAATAACCCTAACCCTAAAATAAAATACACTTAGCCCTAACACCTAACAAATAAGAAGTAACCCCTAGCCCCTAAAAAAAAAGAAGTAACCCTAACCATTCAAATTTTAAAAAAATAACCCTAACCCTAACCCTAAAATAAAAACCTTAGCCCTACCCCCTAAGACGTAACCCCTAACCCCTCAAAAATAAGAAGTAACCCTAACCCTTCAAATTTTAAAAAATAACCCTAACCCTAAAATAAAATACACTTAGCCCTAACACCTAACAAATAAGAAGTAACCTCTAGCCCCTAAAAAACAAGAAGTAACCCTAACCATTCACATTTAAAAAAAATAACCCTAACCCTAACCCATAGTTCTAAACACTAAAACCTAAGGCTTAGACATTAAACCATAATGACTAAGTCCATAGTTTGTCATTGTAGATAGTTTAAAAAACTAAGGTAGACAAATTACTTAGACACTAACATTTCTAACTAATGATCAACACCAATGTCACTCAACCTCAATTGATCCACTCCATTTATTTCAACATCTAAATGTAATTTTATTTCATTAGAAGCACACATTCAACAAAAAGTAACTGACGATTTCATTGAAGACCAACAAGTAAATACATTCAACAAAACCTAAAGCAATACAAGTCAGTCATGTAACATACATAAATCAATTAAATGAATTACTCCCACGGTCAGATTGCATTGGACATCGGCGTCTATTGTGCCCTTCAGCTCCACATCTACTACATTTTTGTCGGTGGTCAGATGGTTCGACCCAATCCATCTCATTCCTTATCCTTGTTGATTTTGGCCGACCTTTCGCACGAATTGTAGTTGGGTCAGGGATTAGTGTCCATGCCTCATCAGAAGGAGGAATTGCCGCTTCATTCCCAAGAGGCCACCACTGTGCGGAGTATGCTTTTAAGATGTGTTCATTGGTGTAAACAACATCTATATATTGGTAGTAGTTCATGCTCACGTAACCACAAGCTGCAATAATGTGTGAACATGGATAGTGAAGCGCAGAATACCTTCCGCATTGACAATAATGGCCATTCAAGTTAACTGCCCATTTTTGTCCGCCACGTTGCGTTATAGGATTGAAGGTCTCCTCTACTTCAAACCTTGTCGAGTGGATATCGTACACGCGAACGATGTGCGAACAAGCTTGTTCTTGATTTTTCCTAAGTTCTGTAACAAGCTTAGAACAATAAACTTGGCCTTCTCTTAATTGTCTTTGGGCTTGGCGACCACGATCAACAAAATACTTTCGGCACCTACTATATGTTGACTTGACCAACGCTGTTATTGGAATGCTGCGACAATCTTTCAACACCTTATTCACACATTCTGATAGGTTGGTTGTCATGTGACCATATCGTCGTCCAGATGTATCGTAAGCCATGCTCCATTTTTCCTTTGAAATGCGATCAATCCATCTTGCTATGGCTGGACTCAGTTGACGAAATTTTTCTAAGTTTTGATCAAACACATGCTTGCAAGGAGTGTACGCTGCATCAAATTTGTTATCATGAAAAGTTGTACGTAGACATCAAAGTCAAATTAAATTAATGTATAAAATAAACCTTACCCAATTTCTTGAACATCTCTTTTTGTTTCGCGTTGTTGAATTTGCGATTGAAATTGCTGGCTATGTGTCGGACGCAGTACACATGATAACCGTGGGGAGGTTGCCAACCAAGATGTTCGTTAGCGACAGCAGACTTTATACTCGCGTGACGATCAGATATTAGACAAATTCCATTCTTATCTGTGACGTGTTCACGCAAGTGGGCCAAAAACCATGACCATGCTGTTAGCGTCTCGCCTTCGACCACGGCGAATGCTAGAGGAAGAACACAACCATTTCCATCTTGCGATGTGGCCATTAACAAGGTCCCACGGTATTTTCCGTATAAATGTGTGTCGTCAACTTGTATGATTGGCTTACAGTACTTAAAAGCCTCTTTGCATTGACCAAATGTCCAAAATACTCGATGAAACTGACGATGTTCGCGACTTACCCTATTACCAACAATAAAATCGTCATGTAGTATTTGAAAGTAAGAGCCAGGAGAATGATTTTGCATGTGTGTTAGCCATGACGAGAGTTTCGCATACGACTCTTCCCAATCGCCATATTCAATTGCAATCGCCTTTTGTTTGGCCATCCATGCTTTTCTGTATGAAACCTTATAGGAAAATTCACTATTTATCCTTTCTTGAATCAAAGAAATTTTTATTGATGGATCCTCTCTGATCATGCCTGTAATTCAAATAATAAAATAAAATTACAAATTAAAATAACAAATAACACAAAAGTAGGATAATATGAACATAAAAAACGTACCTACTACGCAAGTCGCAATTAAATTTGAATCAAGCTTTTCATGGTCTTGTGTCATAGTCATATTTAGACATGTGTGCGGTCCACCCCATTGTGTCACTTTCCATGCATCAGTTTTTTTGGATAAAATTGCCCTCATATAAAAAGGGCAAGGAGACTGTTCGGTGTTGTTGGGGCAACAAACGATATATTTGTGTGATTTCGTCTCAACAACCTTAAAAGTTTGAGGCACCTTCATGACATATTGTTTCAGTGCATTTTTTACCGCATCTTTACTGTCAAAATCCATGCCAACATATAATTCTTGTCCAACATTAAAAGTCGTTGGCATGTCCAGACCACAAATGTCCTCCTCGTCCGGATGACTCCAATTGATATTATTATAATGCATAGCATCATTCCAAAATGGATTTTGAATTTGTGGTACACCTAATAATTTAAAAAAAATCACGTCAACAAACTACTCCTATTTAGTTACCATTAAATGCAATTCTCATAAAAAGATAGATGTATTCAACTAATTTTGTATTTCACAAACATTTACCTTCGGTTGGGTGAACAATTGAAACTGGTTCAACGATGTTAGTGACTTCATCGTCTGTATCAGATATTCCATCATCACTATCATCTTCATCAAAAGACTCTTCAACGTATGAGTTAGATGCAAGGTAATCATCATCATCATCATCTTCATCATCATGTAAATTACTTATATTTCTTGGCAGTTCCGATTCATGATGAGATACATTACGTCCACATGACGTAACAGAATTTGCAGCATGAAACATCGAACCACCAGCAACATCCTTTTCTACGTACAATTCTAGAACTGACATTTGTTGTTGTTGTTGAAAACTTTCGATCATAGTTTCAACATCTTCGTCATCACAAATTTGCAACGCAACATATTTTCCTGAAACTAAAAATCTACAACTTATAGTAGAAATAATTTCATTATTTTCTATCTTTACCTTATCTCCAATTTTTTTTTTCAAAGCATTGAAACTAATTCCGCGTTTAATCTGAATGGCCTTTTTACTGCCTTCAAATATTACACCATCATTGTCTTCATATACTCTTCCGTTGAAATACAACACTGTAATAATTGAATTCATGATATACCTACATGATCAAAATTAAAAATAATTAATCATAACAATAGTAGTTTTAAAATAAAGAATTACTGATACTAATTTTATAATAAAAATTCTAATTAAAAAAATTAATTCACTTAAACTTTACCTTCAAATTTTAGTCTAACAAATAAAATCCTTACTTCAATTAAATATTTTGTCGATGATACAAATATAAAATATTTATTTGCTTCCTCTATTAAACTTAAACTACACATTCATACTTTATTCTATAAAAAATTACTCTAATTAAATAATTTATGGAAAATTCCTCAACTTCAACAAAATTCCAGACAAACACAAAATGGAAGGGTTATAACTGAAAGGATTAGACTTAAAAAAATTTCAGACGGAACATGGCAGACAAATAAGGCCTAATTGTTCTCCATGTCGAGTGAATAGTCTCAATGGTTAATTAATTAACTATATGCACGTATATGTAAGGCAAAAAATACTCGATGAACAACTAATTTGAAACTTAGTGAGACAAAGAGATAAAAGAAATATATACAATTCAAGTATAATAACTAATATTATATATGTCATAAAAACAAAGAGATACAAAATTAGTGAGTGTTAAAGAATTAATTCAACTATATTTTTTAATATTTTGTCCTAGTGATTGCTTGGAGAGATAAAATATTCACCTATTATTTTTCAAAAACTAGAGAAGTATTAGACCTGATCTAGTGCTAGTTTGTTGTCTCAATATTTTTCTTATTTACCATAAAGTATAAAATAATCTAAAAATCCAAGTAAAGTTCTTTTAAGATTATTAAAAATCAATAAATTACTAATAAATATAGTAACGAAAAATTGTTATTCCCATGCTACTTTTTATGTTAGTAAATTTAAATGACGGGACTTTTAAAATTATGGTAATATTTTTCTTATTGTTTTTATAATTAAAATTACAATTTCTTTTTGTTAACTTATACTAAATTTTATTACAAGTGAAACTTTGTACTTACGACAAACCACAAAATACTTAACAAATAGCATGTAATTAGTTTTTGTCTTAAATTAAATTATATGTCAAATAATACTTCAAACGCAAAAACCATTAACAAAAAACTTACAAATAATTACTACTAATAATTTTTAAATTTAAAACGTAATTTACAAAATTATTACACTTAAAGTTAACCTTCAAATTTCATTCTAACCATAATATTTGTTAGTTCAAAATAAAAAATTTGTACATGATAAATAAACAAAACGAAAAGATAACTTTATTTAAATAAATATAAAACATCCTTACAATAGAATCAGCAAACTTAGCGAAAATCTTTTGGCCTCTTTCACACTATTTGATACTCTCTTCAATGTCGAAACCAAAATCTTTCTTCCTCTCACACACTATTTGATACTCTCTTCAATGACAAAATTTTTCATGCTGAGGGATTGCATGTTTGCTTTATTTATAGAAATTTTTTACCACTGCAAAGTAAATAAATTTGTATGCACGTCAGTTCCTACTTACTTGCCTAGCCCTAATCTAAATGACATCCATGTGATTTCTGATTGCTCTATCTAATACATACAGTGTCCTATCCAATCTAATAGTGTTAAAGCAAGATGATTCCTGATTACCCTATATCCAATCCAATAGTGTTAAAGCAAGAGGTGCGTGTCCTATCCAATCTAATAGTGTTAAAGCAAGAGGTGCGTGCATGTGAACTAGCCTGTATCACAAAAAAAATTGATTCTTGCATGTTAACCCTAGCCTAGCCTGCATAAACTGCATAAAAATGATTCAGCATGCCTAGCCTGCATAAAAATGATTCAGCATGCATGTGAACGCTGGCCCTTGTCCCGTCAAGGTGTTCCGCAGGAGGCAGTGGCGGGACTGCCACGTTGGCATGTCCCGCCAGGAGGAATGGCGGCATAGGCTCTCTCTCTCCTCGTCCCGCCGTTGCTATCAGCGGTACAACTCTCTCTCTCCTCGTCCCGCCGTTGCTATCAGCGGTACAGCTCTCTCTCTCCGCGTCCCGCCGTTCGTACTGGCGGGTTAAGCTGAGTGCCGCAGTTGCCAATGGCGGGATCCTTGTTCCCGCAGTTGTCAATGGCGGTACAAGCTTTCCCGCCGGCAACAATGGCGGCATCCACGTCATAACAGACCCCGTCTGTGATATAAGTTTGAAAAGAAACCCTCTTTGGTAAAATGTTTCTAAAACAAGCCCTCTGAGGTAAATTTGCCGTGACTCGGCTCAAGATTTAATAGGAAGAAAGAGTACGCGCTTCAAGAAGTTTGTCTGACGGTTGTTGTTGTTGTGCGTTGCGTGGTCCAAGGCGTAGAGCAGAGCACTGGATTGAGGTTCCATCATATATGTCGCTACTTTTAGGAAAAGTAATAAAAATTTAACAACACAGAACTCAAACCAAACCGATTATGGTACTGATTTTCAGTTCAATCGGTCAGACTGATGGATTCGATCCGGTTTTTAAAATACTGCTCTAACCCATAGAACATGCTCGATGCTTCATAATGTGTCTTTTATGTATCAGGGATGGAATCTGAAAATTTGTTAGGAAACGCAAAAACAAAATATATATCACATGGTAAGAAAAATTATGCTAAGAATGGGATTAACCTAAAATAATGTAATTTAATTTCATAGTTTGTTATAAATGATCTTCCTAAATTTAAGGATACTAATTTAGAAGTTTAAATTTATAATTAAATTATAAGTGGTGGGAATATAGCAATTTTGGTTTATATTGTTACCTAAAATAATGTAATTTAATTTCAATCTTGTTATAAGTTCATTCTGATTAATAAATAACAAAAAGGTAAATCAGTTAACTATTTATTTTACTTTGTGTAATTACAATAAAACTTGAGAAAGGAATGAAGGTCACTCTTCAAAATTCGTTTGTAGAATAATTTAAGATGTTAAGAGTAGTTTAATAAGAGATCACAATTAGATCCGGATAGATAATAAATTATGATTAACCTACTCAAAAGAGTATTGTTCTTAACAGATACTAATGTGATCTTCAAAAAAAAAAAAAATTGAATGTGTGGAGTGATAGATTCATAAATTTTTTTAGTGAGGACAATAAATATTTTATAATATTTCTATAATAGAAAAATATCATAAGTTTTATAAAATACATAATATTATGACAAAAAAATAATTTAAATTTTTAAAATTTTTTCATATTATAATTGTTTTTTATGTATTTTCATTAAAAATGTTTTATGATTATTTCATTATCAACATTATAAAAAACATCTCCCAATATATGTAACTAAACAATCATTCAATCACTCATCTTCTCTCAAGTGATTTTACATTTTATTCTTTACAAAATTAATTGCAAATAAAGATCTTAAATGATAAATTTTCTTAATTCATTTATTGTTCTATTTGGGAATTGGGATGATAGTAAATGAATCATTGTACTCTATTGAATGTCTATTAGAGGAATTGGAGTATTAAAAATTAGGTTACTATTTTGGTCCTCTAATTTTTTTAAGTTTAGTTTAGTCCTTTTTTTTATTTTAGGGAAGGATTTTGAATCTTTTTTATTGTTTTAAAATGTAAAATTTGTCTCATTATATTTACCTACATAAAAATAATAAAATCTAACTAATGTTCAAGCAAAAATAGTGGCATAAATAAGGTGAGAATTGTATGAAAAGTGTGTCCTAGAAAAATTGAAGAATCTCCCAAAATCAATCAAAAAGTTGTTCATGAGACTCACTTTTTAAGTTTCACGTCTTGAATCAATAAAAAAAAATTTAATTATGTTCCTAAATCAAAATCAATTAGTATTTCAAAAATTATATAAAAGTATATATCCATGTGTATTTTGTTGATTTTGTAGGTAAATCATAATTACATAGACTAGATCAATTGCTTAACAATTTGGAAAGTGAAGAGCATGGAGACATTTTTTTTTATTCTCGCAGTGGAATATAATTAACAATTTAACTTTGGTAGTTATGGATAATTAATGAAATGTTTATTGACTACTTTGAAGTACAAGAATAGATGAATGTATATCTTGATTACCTAACTTAAGTTTTTCTTTATATAGAAACTTAAGTTATTCTGGTAATCTTGAATAAATAGATGATTGAAGACATTGGTGGATTTAAGAATTTTCTTTAGTAGGGGGCAAAGAAATCATTTATAGTTTCTCTATTTTTGTTTATAAGACAATTTTTAAAAAAAATTATAATACTCTTTTTTAATTGTTTGTTGCATTAATTATTTTTCTCTAAAATATCTTTAATTAATTAATAATTTTGTAGTCAAAATAATAATTGCTAGAAATTAAGGAGATAAATTATTTCTCTCTCTTGTTTAGAATCAGAAAAAA